>NC_139534.1:37200060-37335060 GCF_965153285.1 Podarcis tiliguerta
CCCAGAAACTGTCTGTGGACAAACGCCAGCTCCCTCGGCCTATAGAGCGAGATAAGCACGCAACCCCCCAGAGTCCACATTTCTTCTTCTTTTATCCTACAGCTTCCAAAGAAAATGGTGGCAGCAGGAGAGAAGCGAAGATCATGCTTTCCCATCCAAAGCCAACTACCGTATTTTTTGCTCTATAAGACTCCCTTTTTCCCTCCTAAAAAGTAAGGGGAAATGTGTGTGCGTCTTATGGAGCGAATGCAGGCTGTGCAGCTATCCCAGAAGACAGAACAGCAAGAGGGATTGCTGCTTTCACTGCACAGCGACCCCTCTTGCTGTTCTGGCTTCTGAGATTCAGAATATTTTTTTTCTTGTTTTCCTCCTCCAAAAACTAGGTGTGTCTTGTGGTCTGGTGCGTCCTATAGAGTGAAAAATACGGTAAGTTCTACCCATTGAAATTCATGGGCCTAAATCATGTCCATTATCTTTCCTGGGTCTGCTCTGAGTAAGGCTAACACTGGATGTATTTCAAAGTTCTCAGATAGGATTGCTTCAGTTTACACCAATTGGGGATCGTCTGCTATATGTTCTGTGAAGTAGTTACCTGCTGAGTTATGTGTGGCAAAGGCGAGGATGAATAATACGCAAGAATAATCACAGCACAGATGCAAGTGTAGTAATAATACAAGCGATATCCAACATGCTCAGAATCAACGCACTGAAATCAATAGGTTTCTGGGGAGAAAGTCCAGTGCTTTCAGTGAGTACCGTATACTCTAGGTTTTAGCTGGATTCCACCCTGTAATATAAAAATCTATATACCTGTTTGGGTATTTTGCTGGGTCATCTCGCAACTTTGCTGTGTCCAGACGTCTCGTTTTTTGGAGGTTTTAGAGCGGCATTTTCTACTAAAACAAAAAAACGATATCTCTGGCCCTACTGTCACATGTGCACATGGGAAAAGAGAGGTTGTGTGACAAAAAATAGATAGCAACATACAAGGGAGGTGCATTTTGGTTCCTCAGCACTGTTAATCAGCAACCTCTATACACATTTACTTGGGAGCATACCCGCTTGAAATTCATTACTTCTGAGTAAATACACATAAGACACTTAATAACAGTGCTCTGCAAATTAATAAAGTGGAATATTAATGATCATAAGAGGCATTTATAGACTGAACTCTTTTTAAAGTGCTTTTTAGCATTCCTTTTTAACTTAGCCGCACTAGGCTCTGTTCTCAGTTTTCTGCACTCAAACGCTCACCTTGCTTGGGAAGCAGGGAAGAAACAATTACCTATTAATGGGAAGAGGAGCAAATTAATGTACATTAAAGTGTGAGGAGCTCACATAAATGCAATTTAACCACAGTAGGTTTAAAACTTTAAGTAATGGGAACTCTTCAGAATTCCGATGCTATGTTTACACACTTGAATTCTCCTAGTGATTATTAATAGTTCAGCATCTCTCCCTTTTTACCTGCATGAATACAGAATGTCAAAGCTAATTTACTCTTCATCTTAAACATTAGCCAAGAATTGCAAACAGAGGTGCCTTAAAGCCCCAGGATCATGCTGCATTCCAGCAGTGTAACTGTACCAAATGGCGTTTCTTCTCAGTGCAAAATTTTCAAATTCGGTCATGAAATACATGATCTGATGATGACATACCAAAAAGAAGTTAGTGTCTCTTTAATGATGGGGAGCCTGTGGCCCCTAGATATTGTTGGGCTCCCACTCCCACCATTCCCAGCCAGCATAGGCAATGCTCAGGGGATGATGGGGGTTGTAGTTAAGCAACATCTGGAGAGTCACAGGTTCCCCATCTCTGCTCAATGTTTTGGTCCTCTGATTGCTGGCAGAATATCAAGGAGAAGTCTACTGAGAAGTTTTCTTCTATTCTATTACCTTTTCATTATGGAGCACCATTAAAGCTGGCATTCAGTGATCTGACTAGAGTGGAACAATGCTGGACTTTCCCTGAGAGTTTTTGTAAACCTGATAGACATCTCAATTCTTGCACTCTCAGATACACACGGGGTTCTGCAGTTCAGTTTGCTAATCCATAAACCAAAGGCCCCCTTCAGGTCCTCAGGAAGACACACATATCAGTGCAATTGTGGGGGGCAGGGTAGCGATGTCTGTGCACTGCATGGAATTTGGGGGAGAAACAGGCAGGATGTGGGTAAGAGGGAGGAAAATCCTGGTTTGGCCTCCAGTGGTGAACCTTGGTGTCTCACATTTCAGTGGTGCCATGTGAAATGCCAAAATCCGCTCTTCACACACACACCCCAAGTCCGCCACTCGTCTTCCTTTGGACTTCATATCTGTGGTACCTGCTTTGGCACCCGAGAAGCTCTATGCCCAGTGTGACTGAACCAGCTGTGCTCCCCTAGATCCACCTTTGTGGCCTCCTAGATGGAAGGAAGAGGGCAGAACTTAACCTTGGAAGCAAGCCCAGATACAGATACAGATACAGATAGATACAGACACAGATACAGACACAGATACAGACACAGATACAGATACAGACACAGACACAGACACAGAAGGTGGAGCTGCCTAGAAACTGTCTTCTGAAACTGGATACTTATTGTGGAACAAGGTTACATCCTCTTTGGATATAGAAGTGTGGGGTAAACCATTTGGCTCAAACCTGTACACACCCACACCCAAAAAAGAGCCTTTCATTTGCTCATGCTTCAGCAGTTATATGGATATACTGTACTTGATTTCACCATTTTACCCACCAAGGATGGGTGGGTAAATGGGCAGCATGGTGTTAAGAAAATTTTGCATGCATAAGGTTGTCTGTGTCCCATTTGCATATGGAGAGATCATTTTACATTGGGATACATTAGAGAACTGTTGCTGTCCAGAGAGATGTTTAGTCAGTACCTACACTGAAGGGGAATATGCAATGCAACCAAAAAGAGAGAGTTAGAGCGCGCAAGGCTGGTATGAAAACTGTGAAGGGACAAAAGTCTGTGCAGATTGGCTGAAGTCCTGCTGAAGATGCTGGATGGATAAAGCTTGCATCGCCTAAAATGAAAACTGATCTTCTCAGTCAACCAAATTCGGTGCCAGACCAAACATTCCATGATCTGTTCACAGATACTAAATGAACATAGTGCTAGATCATGGGTGGCAAACCAGCATGAGTTTGACCAAACTGTGGGAGGCAGTGGAAGACAGGAGTGCCTGGCGTGCTCTGGTCCATGGGGTCATGAAGAGTCAGACACGACTAAACAACAACAAACCACAAGTTGCAGATGAAGAGAGAATTTGTGGCATCCCCTATGCAGGACCCAGAAGGTCTAACAGCACCCCACTGCAGTCTTCTCAATAGAGCAGAAGCAAAACATTGAGAGGAAATCTGCATGTCCTATAGTGCACACTTTGTTATATTTGAGATTTGACTAGTGGCACTCTTGACAAAAGGTTGGACTTTACTAGACTAATCCTCTCTTTCATGCACACTAACATGTGTGGAGCATAAATTGAGCATAGCTCACTCAGTGCTAGAATAATGGTGACTCTACTTCATTGGAGGGCTTTGGCAGTCGCATTGTGGTGGGTTGCTTCCAAGCCAAAGGACGTAATCTTTCCATGCTGGGGACTGTTGAAACAAAAAACTGAGGCCAATTTTTGTACCTTTGAAGTGACTTAGCATATGGGCATTTGTGCAATTAACACATCTTTTAACAATATGGGCCATAACTTCTCCAATAGCATCGTATCTCATTTTAGAATAGGAATTCATTAATAAACAAAAAATAATCTCCTGCGATAGCTTTTTTTTTTAATATGGCAAAAAAAATTAAATCCTGAATTAAGTTTCTCATATGCATAGTTCACAGATGACTAAGTGTAAAGTTTAATTGTTGTTTGTTTGTTTGTCAGCTAAATGACAAATGCAACTAAAACATGTTACATTTTCCCAGGCTCCTTAATTAAGAACATATTTTTCTTTTCACTTACAGCACTGAACAAATTAATAATTAGCTACAAAAGAGCTATAAGGGGCCAGATTTCATCTGGTGTAAGCCTGCTATTAGATCTGTGCAACAAAGCCCAAGCATTTGCTTTAAGACACATTCTGCAGAACACACAATAAACCTTCCTAAACCTGTTTTCCCTCCATTATGCCTCAGTCCACACCTCCCACCTTCTCTAATGATGTAGGCTCCTGCGTATGACCATTACAAACTAGTTATTCCTTAAGATACCACAGAACTCTTTGGCCCAGTCAGCTGGGACTGAGTACAGATGCTGTTTGTATGAATTGGGGCCTCTGGGTATGAACTGTAAGCCTGACCATGGCGATTTGCACAATTGTGATGGGTGAAATACAAATGGCTCCACGTGGTCCCAGCTGAGCTATGAGTTCACCAGCAATCCTTGGAGACATTTCAGTGGGATCAGAGGTGCGGTGTGTACTTGAACGCACCTTTGTCTCTAGAGTGGTGCATCCTTATGGTCCAACGGATTGACAAGTTGCATTTCAAGCTGGAAAGTATTCAGAATGCTTTTCTCGAAAGAATACGCTGTCTCTTAAACCCAGTTCTACTTCCCTACAAATGGAAGACAGCAACACTGTTGTGGGAATAAACAAGATAAATACATACATAATTAACTCAGAGACAGCACATCACTTTTGGCAGGGCAAAAGCTGGAATAGGGTGGAAATAATGGCATCATGCTTCCTATCCCACACACAAAAAAGGGAAACATCATTTTCAGAATAGGTTTGGCAATGCCTGCATGGTCCCAGTCCAAAAGAGAATCCCCTGGTGCTACAATCAGGGCCAGCCCATGCATGAGGTGAGGTAAAGCAACCGCCTCAGGGTGAGAAAACCCCATGTGCACCCTGCTGCCTCTGCCACCAGCAGTGCTAGTTTCCAGTGAGACCTCGTGAGATTCCAATGAGATTTTGCTGGAATCCACCGCATCTTTGCAACCCAGGTAAGGGCAGCTGCGGCAGCTGTGGCAGCAGGGCGGTGTAGCATGTTCCCATTTCACCATCAGAATTCCTGGTGGAGATCTTCATTTGCCCCTTCTGTGAAATCAAAATGGGTCGTTTCGTGCCATACGTGCTACAGCGCTTCAGGTGAGGATGACCCTGAGACTTGGTAAGGGATATGCAGGAGTGAAATGGTTAAAAATGCCTTTTTTAATTCCCCATTCCAGTCAAAATGCTACGATTTGACTAAAACTTTTAAAACGGAAAGTCTACTGTAAATATCTCCAGCTTCACAGACCTGAATAGAATTGCAGCCCCCGCTACCTCTCTTACAGTATATGAGGAGTTGGATCCAAGCCTGCTTTATCAGGGTGGAAATCTCACAAGAACAGGTTGTGTGCTAAGATGTTTAGTTCTCCAACTTCTAGTCCCTGTTGGAAGTCTAACAAGAACAGACTTTCCTCACAGGGCTCTGCCATTTCCAATCGAGGTTCTTCTGCTGCCAGTCCCAGCTGGAAACTGGTTAGAGGATTGGAGGAGTTTCTGAAGTTTTGCTTCAGATTCAATTTTAAGGAGAAATTGTAGATGATGGAGAATGGGATTTTAGACTTTCTGCTAAGTTTCTCTCTCCCCTGCTTCCTAAGTCTTAAGCAGCTTAGAGCTGCTGCGTAATCTGTTTAAATCAAACATCTCCCAACCTCACTACTGAGGTCCAGGCTTTTCTCTATTGAAATGCCATCTCCAATTTAGGAAGGAATCTGTATAGCAAGGTAGAGTGGGGGGAGGAAGAAAATAGAGACACCAGAGCCGTCTTTCCCATTGGGCTTAGTGGTGCATTGCACCAGGGCACTGGCCTCTCAGGGGCGCCCTAGCAAGTGGGGGAGCTGTGCGGCTTTGCTGGCAGCCTTCCCTTTCATTGCACGCCCGCCAGCTGCACCCCATCAACCATATGGCTGGCGGGCGTGCAGCTTGCCTCCCAAGCCTCCATGGGGGGAGAGCGATCCCTGCAGAAGCTTAGGTTGGAAGCTGCGCCCCGCCAACTATATGGCTGGCGGGCGTGCAGCTTCCTTCCCAAGCCTCCGTGGGAGGAGAGCGATCCTCGCAGAGGCCAGGGAAAAGGTCAACAACTCTGGGAAATGGGGGGGGGGGCAGAGCGCCAGAGGGATCTTTGCACCACGGTGCCGGATATGTTTAAGATGGTCATAAGAGACATTAATAAATGCCATGAGACTATTCTTGCCGGTCACCAAAAAGGAGGTATTATAAAAGTGGATCTAGGAGGCACTAGATTATAAAAGGGAATTCATTAGAGAAAGGACTAAATGGAGGAAGGGGTGTTAATGTCAACAGTAGGAAAGAACCAGTGGGAGATGGAACAAGTACATAGAAGAAACTGTGTCTTGTGAATCTGTGGAGTCCATTTCCAACACCTTCTGTACAACCTTGCTGCTCTATATTTTAAGTTGTAGCCAGAAAATTTGGGAATCCACGTGGATGTTATTACATCAAGGAATACAACCATGCTGTCTCTTGCAGCCTCAGTTTACATTGGTGGGCAGTGGAATCTCATGGTTTTATTTTCTATTTAGAGTATCAAATCCCCAGCTTTCACAACTTGAAAATATTGGAAATTGGTTGAACATATCTGACTTTTAAAAAATGGGTTGGGATTACAGTAATCAAATGATGAGATTTATTCATCAAGCAAACCAGCACCAATGTTCCCCTTCTCCAACCACTCTGAACTGGCTGTCACCTGTGAAAACTCACACTGCCATAGACAGTAATTTTTGCCTACAGCTATTTCTGAAGCCCTTTTTTAAAAGTTAAGTTACTGGAGCAAATGTATGTGAAGATTCCTAAAGCAAACACATTTGGTATGAATTTCCTAAAGAATTGCTACATCCCAGAGAATGTGAGTCATGCCGAAGTTCCATGGGACAAGTTCAGGGGGACCACAACTTTTGACTGACACTGATAGGCATTATTTGTGGTTGCCACTGGCCCAGTTCCTTCTGCAAGTCAGCTGGCATAGGGATTCAAGGACTGAGTCAGTTTGTGTACCACACCAGAATTTGGAAATACTCAGTAGCGACAAGATATATTCTTAGTGCTCTTGAGAGTTTCTGAGGCTGGGTGTGAAGTTAGGCTCATGCCTTCCACAAGTTCTTTAATGTGTGTCAAAGACCTCAAGAGAGCCATGGAGTTCCTCTTCCATCCAGCATAAAGTGAGCTACCTCTTCCCCTCCTAAATCTCTGCATATACAGAGACCTTGGGGGAAGAGAAGATCTCTCACTTTCTGAGAGATATCCTAGTGTCCTGGTCACCAGAAAGAGCTCTATGGCAGCCACTTGGTAACTGCTTTTGTAGATCCTGGTACTAATTAGCTGGGGCTAGTGTGTGTAGACCCTAAACCCCCCTATTATCGAGTCACATTAAGGACTGAATACCAGTGGCATAGCATGGGTTGCCAGCACCCGGGGCTGCACGGATGGGGGGTTGGGTGGGAGGGAAATGAAGGGAGGGTGCATTCAACTGCCTAACGGCTTCCATGGCACCAAGGAGATCACAGTCGCAGAGAGAAAAAGAGTTGTTCTGTTGTCTAGATAGGTTACTTCCTGGTTCTCATGGAAAAACTATTTTCAACAGAGCCCGGTGACAGAAGAGCACTGCTGTATTGAGGCAGCACTGGGTGTTGAAATGTTGTGCCCCTTAACAATGTTGTGTCTGGGGGTAATTGCCCCTGTGCACCACTGCAGAACAGAGGCAGTGATTTTTCATGGGCTGGTTCCACTAAAAGAGAACTATTCCTGCTTTAAAAATAAAATTTTAAAAAATCCTTTCCTTTCTATTAGATTGTAATAGGGACAGGGCTGTCTTATAGTACTTAGAAAGTGTTAGGTGCTATATAATTGATTAAGGATGATGATGATGATAATAATAATAATAATAATAATAATAATAATAATAATAATAGTTCCACTCATTTCAATGCAGCTTTAAGCACATGGCTAACGATATCAGGATCAAGGACCAATGTGCTTATCCTGAAGATGGACGGCTCTTAGATACTCTAGCCTTTTTCTCCTCTTTCCCCACGGTATTTCAGTCTACCTTGCTGCTCACCTTCTGTACCAATTTCACGCAGAGTGAAAAGTGCTCTGAGAATCCCCTGCTTTAGAATCTCAAATAAATTCCTCTTCATTCATTCATTGCCTCTTCAGAAAGAGAATGTGCAGTGAGTAAAATTTTATACAATTAGTGCTCTCAGAGTGCTTTAAATGCAAACCTGTAAGAGGAAAGTAAAAACAAATCAAAGTTAATTGTGACTGGCTGGAACAAAATGCTTAAATCAATATGATGGCGGCTCATCTGCTTGTCATTTAGCCATTACCTGGGAGACGGATACCTCCTACTGTGGCTGATTTTTGATACACATTTGCTCTGCCTTGATTCTGCAGATACTGGTTAAGCCAAAAGCTATCCCATGCTCCCTGCTTCATTATATTGTTTGTTCTTAATGTGCCTGCTGATTCTTTATGCATCCTTTTCTTTTTCTTACTGGCAGGACACATCCAGAGAAGTGGGGTGGGGTGGGGGGGACACATGGGCCTTCAGAAAGTTAAAACACAGGAGGGGCAGTGAAGGAGAGAAATCTAAAAGTAACATATTGTATAGACTACAATGGGCAGCAAAATATGTGTATTTTTAAAGCCCTAAACAACCGTGGGACAAGATGCCTGAAGGACTGTTTGCTACTACACGAACCAACCCAATTGTTAAGATCTTCTGGAACGGGCAACACATCCATTTCTGAGTTGTGTTTGGTAGTAGCAAGAGACTCCCTCCTACCCCAAATTGTGGAAATCTCTCCTTAGAGATGCTTCTTACCTCACCTTCCCACATGCCACTCAGCCGGTAAGAGCATGAGACTCTTAATTTCAGAGTCGTGAGTTTGAGCCCCACGTTGGGCATAAGATCCTGAATTGCAAGGGGTTGGATTAGATGACCCTCATGGTCCCTCCCAACTCTATCACCCCACTCCATTGTGGCATCCTGCCAATTTCTGGATTGTGCGGGCAGCATGAGGACAAGGGCCTGCCCCAGGTTGCGTTAGGAGGGCACCCACCCTGGATTGGGCACTGGGAGTCATATTTAGGTGCATATCCTGTTGTAAACAACATGCTACAGCACTTGGGTGATATTTGAACGTAGGTTCAAATGGGCTTCTTCCTGTCCCTGTTCCAGCAGACTATCTATGTCTTTGACTACAGATTTTCTCTCTGGGGCTGGGAAACCTGCCTTCATGGAGATGGCTTTGGGGAAGCCACAGTAGTCTTCTGTGCTCAAGTGTCTTCGCTTGAGCAGATGGCGTGCGATGGATTTCCTATGGGGAGCAACGAATTGGGCCTGGAGGATGTGCAGCTGGGGCTGATTGTTCTCTTCTCCCCCACCCCACCCCACCCCCACTCCTTTAAACTGTGAGGGGGCATTCTCCACAGCAAATTCTTTCTCCACTGCCCCCCAACAACAACCACCCTATGGCTCTTTACATTGCAAGGTGTCCTTCTGCCTTGCCAAGTAAAGGATCTGAAGAGGGATAGAGCTTGGAGGACACATGCCACATATGTAATGTCTCTCTCTCCCCATCCCCCCCCCCCATTTGCTTGTTTCCCTTTAGCCTAACTTTCCATTCTGACATGCTGTTTACTGTTGCTGCAGTCCCAGTGCACCATTGGAGCAATATCCAATCCATGTACAGGGAGGGGTAAAGGACCCCTGACCATTAGGTCCAATCGTGACCGACTCTGGGGTTGTGGCGCTCATATTGCTTTATTGGCCGAGGGAGCCAGCATACAGCTTCCGGGTCATGTGGACAGCATGACTAAGCCGCTTCTGGTGAACCAGAGCAGCACACGGAAACGCCGTTTACCTTCCCGCCGGAGCGGTACCTATTTATCTACTTGCACTTTGACATGCTTTCAAACTGCTAGGTTGGCAGGAGCAGGGACCTAGCAACGGGAGTTCACCCCATTGCGGGGATTCGAACCGCCAACCTTCTGATCGGCAAGTCCTAGGCTCTGTGGTTTAACCCACAGCTCCACCCGCGTCCCACAGGGAGGGGTAGATCACTGCAAACAAAACAATGTCCCTGCATGTACCAAGGACCCCGTTCTGCACTTATTTTGTCCCTCAGCATTTGTGAGTGCAGCATCTCCCCCCCCCCCCATTTGAAAAACTGGGTCATGAGGGCCCCTGAAAGAAGCCCTTCAAAATCAGATGGAGGAGTTTGCAATGTCTTCCCAGATTCAAACCCCAGCACCTCCGGGGAAAGACTTTGGTCGGAAATCCCAACCAGTTCCTGTGGACAAAACTGACTTAAACTGAAACAGCATGAGGCAGCTTCGGAGGTTCAGGTTATTTCTTCCAAAAGCTTTTTTTAAAAAGCAAATAAAAGAAATTTTAAAACCAGACGTTGACTTCTAGGTTTCAAGGCAAAGCAAGACAAACAGGAGGACCCCACCAAAAACTCTCCACCTTGGCCTCTCTCAAGCTGCTAGGGCAGGCAGCATGTGTTGCAGTTGGTAAGTACAGGTACAGTGGGAGCGGGTGGCACTGTGGTCTAAACCACTGAGCCTCTTGGGCTTGCTGATCGGAAGGTTGGCAGTTCCAATCCATGCAACAGGGTAAGCTCCCGTCGCTCTGTCCCAGTTCCTGCCAACCTAGCAGTTCAAAAGCACACCAGTGGGAGTAGATAAATAGGTACCACTGTGGCATAAAGGTAAACAGTGTTTCCATGTGCTCTGGCACTCGTCACAGTGTCTGTGGCACCAGAAGCAGTTTAGTCATGCAGGCCACATGACCCGGAAAGCTGTCTGCAGACAAACAACAGCTCCCTCGGCCTGAAGTGAGATGAGCGCCACAACCCCATAGTTGCCTTTGACTGGACTTAACTGTCCAGGGGTCCTTTACCTTTACAGCAGACATGTCCTGTTGGAGTGATCACAACGCCACTTGGGGAACAGCAGACTCTCAAGCAGAGCAGCAAAGGGGGCCTGGCCTCCATCATTGGCTTGGCTGCAGACCAGAAGTTTCTGGATATAAGGAAAGGCTTGTAGACCAACTGGGAATGCATGTTGAAAACAGAGCACATCTTAAGTCACCTGGGCTTAGATGCCATAGCATCAAGAATGGCATTGTGGTGGCATCACACAAAAGGCAAGAGAAGGGCAGGGAGGATCAGATGGAAGAGATAGCAGCTCCAGCCAGGATCTCAACCTGCCTGGTTGATAATCTTGCTCTTTTCCACTTCCCTCCCTTCAAATGCTGACATTGCTGTTGTTATTATTTTTGCCATTGCTGTTATACGATAAAGGCCATTCAGGCCCAGTTACCCAGTTATAATGCTAGTAAATGGGGGGTTTCAGGTGCAGCAAACCCCTTTAAACAACATTTTAAAAGGCACCAGAATAAGGGAGGGAGTTACCTTGTACGAGGTTCTCTGTAGTGATGGTTCCACTCTTTCACTCCCTGACTGCAAATCAGCATTTTTAGTGGACAATAGGCTCAGCAGTGGCCTTATGATTGCCTCTTTTCAAATGGAAATGGCTATCCTAACTCCTCTGCCAGGGTTTTTTTTTTTCCTCCCCCCTTTACCAGAGCACAAATTGCAGTTTACAAGGCACTGAGTGGGGGAGAGGAGGGGGGGAATCTTAGCTGAATATCTTTTTTTTATTATTCGACAAACTGACATGTAAATTACCCTTTAAGTGCTCCACTCTAGGGCTCTGATCATCTCCTAATTGTCACAGTCAATTGTAGCCAACAGTCTCTTCATTCCCAAGCGCTTTGACAACAAGCATAAGGATCAAAGCAGCAACAGCTCCCTTCAATATCTTTCTGTTTAGGATGCTACAGAAAGCCTGAAAAAGGAAAAGGTGTAAGGGCATTACTGTAGAGGAAACCGAGAGCAGAAAGTATTATAATAGACATTTTCTCCTTCTCTAATATGATAGATCCTTATGCGCGATGCTACCACCGATTTGGCATAAATACATAAACAGCCAAGGGAGTGAATGAAGTGCGCTTTTCACATTGCGCTAAAATGCTGCCATTCAAAAAGAAATAGAATATCGGCGTTTTATTATAAATTGATCCAGGAGAGTCTCTCTGCCCCTACCAAGTCTATGGGGGGGGGGATTTTAAAAAGTAAAATTCTTCCCCTCAGGTTAAAATTAGGGACCTAATGCAGACATTATCTAAGACACATTTCACTCCTCTGTGTTTAATAGGCTGAAACTGAGGGGATCACAGTCACTGCATCATTAACAGAACCGTAGAATTGTAGAGTCGGAAGGGACTATGAAGACCATCTAGCCCGAACCTCTGAAATAATATATGATGATGGCTATAACAACCACAGAGACCCATCTTTAGACTGGGAGGAGGCTTGCTTGTCATCCTCACCTGCAGCAATTGTGCCTCTCTAGAGGCAAAACTGTGGCAGGGCAGAGGCAAAGCTGAACCAGAGCTCAACCTTCCATTCTGCTGGAAAAAAATTAAGGCCCAGATATGACCTGAGCTTGCCTTCGGACAGGGCTGGAGGACCTGTGTCGCAACTCTCAATCTCAAGATCACGGGGTCGAGCCCCACATTGGGCAAAAGATTCCTACATTGCAGGAAGTTGGACTTAGATGACTCTCAGAGTCCCTTCCAACTCTATGATTCTAAGAGAGCTCCATGTTGTCCCTCTTACTCCCATCGGACAGCATGCCAATGATCAGGGATGACAGAGGTCCTAGTCCAGTAACACTTGAGGGGCCACTGATTCACCAACCCTGTCTGCTCTGCGGCCTGGAGTCCCAAGTGCAGCTTACCACATTTAAATTATTATTTAATATTTTATTGTTATTTATTAGATTCATATACTACCCTTCATCTGAGGAACATGGGGCAGTTTACAGTAATACATTTTAGCAGGGGTTTCAGTGCAAACTTTTTTGCGATGCGGGAGCACCTCTTGCTTCAGCAAAGGAACAACCAAGAGCTCACTTTGAGGTCCCTTTGAAGCTACATCCATATCTGTCCTACATCTAATCCATCGGTAGGCAAACTAAGGCCCAATCGCCTTCTAAATCCAGCCCACGGACAGTCCCGGAAATCAGTGTGTCCTAGAATGTGTCCATTTATTTAAAATGCATCTCTGGGTTATCTGTGGGGCATAGGAATTCATTCATTTTTATTTTCAAAATATAGTCCGGCCTCTCACAAGGTCTGAGGGACAGTGAACCGGTCCCCTGCTGAAAACGTTTGCTGGCCCCTGAGTCCTAATCTCACATATGGCACCAGAGGTGGGACAGACAGGTAAGTGTGGTTTGCCAGGAATAACCTGGCAGACTAAACTGGGACCCCTGAGGGGCCAGATTTGAGCCATAAACTGGAGGTTTCCTAGTCCTGTCTTAAAGAGATCTGCACCAGTCCTTCATCTTCAAGGGCACCTCCGACTTGTGCTTCACTGTTCACCTATTAGGACATATGTCACAATGCTGTTATGAGAAAAGCTAACATGTCTATATATCTGCCAGTTTAATTTATGCTTCCCACCAGCCATTTATTGGGATCTGCCAGGTGACACATACATCTCCACTTTTGCAGTCACAGCAGCAAGACCCCAATAAGCTGCCCTATTTGGCTGTGCTCAGCTTGGAGGGTTCAAAATTGTGCACTACTGGTTGAACACAATTATTTTAAGTACTTTTCTATTTTTTTAAAAAAATATGAAACTGTTAATTTCTAGACGAGATTGTGAGGATAAGTCATTTAAGGTTTCCAAAACAAACAAAAAAATTCTAGCAAAGTTACTGTAGGTGTGGATGTTTTTTCTTTATAAGTTTCTAGCCCTCTGGAAAACGGGTATCTCCTAACTATCCTTCTTTAAAGCCATTAATTATGTTTTTCAAATCCTTAATGATTTTGAGTAAGGATTGTTAGGGAATATCCATTTTCCAGAGGCTTAGGAATATCCATTACCCACACTCGAAGTAACTTTGCTTTAATTTCCTATTTGTTCCGAAAGGAATGTTTCAAACTCAGTTTCTTTATAAGGCCAGGCCTCTACAACCTATTTATTTAGAATAGTGGATGTCTTGATTTTTGTGTGTGTGTGTGTGTGTGTGTGTGTGTGTGGTGCAGTTTCACCAAATATCAGGAGCAGCCAAAAGAGTGGAATGGGAACTTGGCATCCTAGCCATGACCAAAGCAAATTTAGGGCAGCAGAACCAGTCTCCCCACACTGGGTGCTGAGCTGAGGGGGGCCTGCCAAATGGCACCATAACTATGATCTAGAACGCATGCAGAATGGGAGGCAAAAGGTGGGGGGTGCTGAATTTTGGCCTCATTCAGGGCACCACTGAAATTTGAAAGACCAAAGTGCACCCCTGCAGTGACAGCACTGTTGCCTGCCAGGACAAGAGGAGGGGCTGAGCAGGGCAACAGCGAGGTTGGGGCAGTTCAGGCACACTGGCAGTGCCAATCTGGTGTCCATAAACTGCTCTGATCTCTCCACCAGCTATCCTGCACTCTCACCATTCAGATATGTGGTATCAACACTGCTGCTGGGAGATCAAGTCTGCAGTGGTGCTCCTCTCGATCAGCCATTCCTGCCTTATGTACATAAGATTTTGTGTAAGTAACCACATCCAAATCCCTACTCTGCTCGTGTGCAAAACAAACCGTGAACAGTTCTCATGGTTTATCAAAGAGGCAAAACAAGTCAGTTCTTTGCTGCAATCCTTCACGTATTAAGATAATAAGAAAACTGTAGCTTCTAGATCACTCGTTTCTAGACCTTGAAATTAAAGTATAACGTTTTTGCAATTTATTTAACCAACGGACTTCATACATGCAGACTGCAATAACAAATAGACCACAATCCAGCAAATTTAAGCACATTTTACTCTAACTAAAAAGTTCCGTGCTAGACTTGAAGGGGCCTGAACTTCAGCTGGATCATGGTCAGAGGTAACTTTAAAATAAATTTTAAAATAAATCAGGATGAAACGTGTCTCTAAGATGCAAAGTTAGCATGGCTTTATGAATCAAAAAATGAACTCGATATTATTGTTATTTTTAAAAATGTTAGGCATTCAAGCACCCACACTCCTCACTGGCAAACAAAGAGAAGGCTCACACATGTATGAATATCACTTAATTTTGTTACATTCGATGACTGGCAGCTGAATGTGTGAACAAATATTCCACAATTGAACAATATTGGGTTTCAGGAGATGTGAGGCGTTGTGAATATTTCCCCTGCATTGTAGCATTCATGTCTCATCCACATAGGTGAGCTATCACTTGAGGTTGCAGTCCTCAACCTACACCCCCTCCTAAGTTTCCCTCAACTGAAAAAATGCTAATGCACAATCTGCCATCAGGAAGTTCTCCTGCATATGCCCCACTGAAGTCAATGGGACCTCTGCAGGAGCATTACTGTTTGCATCAATTCCCTCAAGAACCAATCTAATCCAAATGCTTTGCACTCTTAGATTCAGTAATCTAAGAAGGTGTTCTTAAATTCAGCAGCATTCCTGGTGGCAGTGAAATTGTGCCTTTTTAAAACTGGTGAAATCAAATCAAAGGGACAATTAGTTTAAGAGGAAATAGAGCTGCCCTTTCTCACAGTCTTCCTGGCCTACAGAAACTCTGGATTTTTCTGCAGCCAGTTTTTAGAGCATGCATAATTGCTTATGGTCAACATCCAGTCGCCACCAGATCACACATTAAACAGATAACCACTATTATTATAAGAGCAGCTTCCTCGACCTCATATTTTGGTCTGGCTCAGCGTTCCCGAACTCTACCAGTTTGGTTTCAAGCCTTGTGCCAACCTAGCATCTGTACATGTCATTTTCGACTAGTGGAAGCACAGTCGAAAGCCAGCATAGAGCCCGTGTTTATGCACACAAGAAGAATGTCAAGAAATATGATCATAGCTATCCTGCAATGTTTGCTTTAGACAGTGTTCTATGCTTTTTAAAAGAAAAAACAAAACAAAAACCTCAAGGTACAGCGTGTGTTGTTTGGCAAGAAATCCGAATGGACAACACTGTTTGGGTGAGTGTGCATTTGGAAACAGAAATTCTCCTTTCAAACACAGCTTGCTGAAGGTTTTTAAGCAAAATTTCTAGAATCTTAAGTTTTCCAATGAACTGGAAATGTTTCTGTCAGTTAGCACTAGCAAAAGAAAAAAAGAAAAGAAAAACCATCAAAAGTAATGGGAGGGTGACAGATGAGGAGTGCCAAGCCTTTCCTCAACCACATTCCCTTACTCCAATCCATCAAGGCATTGCTTCAGTCAGAGCAGAAGCAGGTCTGCTTCTCTAAACATGAACCTGCCCCCTTTTACACAGGCTCAAGACCCTAGAGAGGAGGCAAGGAACTTTTACCCACGCACCAGCTGTGTTCTTCGGGGCAGAATGGAGAAGGAAACCAATGGTTCTCATGGCCTCCTCCTCTTTCTTCCAAATTCATTCCTGGGATGTTGTTGTTGTTGTTTTGGGGGAAGGGGTATTGGAAACATATTGCCCTTCCTCCACTCCCCTGAAACTGTCATCAAAAGAGAGGAGCCCCTACTCAGTCCCTGTATAGTGGTACCTCGGGTTAAGAACTTAATTCGTTCTGGAGGTCCGTTCTTAACCTGAAACTGTTCTTAACCTGAAGCACCACTTTAGCTAATGAGGCCTCCTGCTGTCGCTGCGCCGCCAGAGCACAATTTCTGTTCTCATCCTGAAGCAAAGTTTTTAACCCGAGGTAATATTTCTGGGTTAGCGGAGTCTGTAACCTGAAGCATATGTAACCTGATGCGTATGTAACCCGAGGTACCACTGTATTAATTGGATGCTGCCCAATGTCAAGGGTAGTAGGAAGGTTTTGCCCCCACAGCAATAATCCCCTACTGAAGCACTTAACCCTGCCCCCACAAAGAAAAATAAGATTAAATGAAATCCAGTCTCTAGCATGGGGAAACACATGCATGTGAAGACACCACTGGGGCCAGAGACTTCAGTCACAAATGAGAGGGGTGCAAATCTACCCTTTGTGACTCTGGTTTCTGAGGTGAGGAGCAGCTTTTGCCTATACCATACACCAAAGCTTTCCAAAAAAAATTATGTTGTTGCCACACTTTTTAGACTTGCATCATTTCTTGACACAGTAATTCAGTTTAACCAGAGGTTAAACTAACCCCTTTCCAGCCCCGGGAGAAGCGAAAAGATCATTCGCGCGACACACCTACACACTGCAGCTGACTCGCTAACATGTCGAGGCAATTTGAAAAGCTCTGCCCTACACTGTCATTTTACTTGAGTCCATTTTCTTAACTGTATTCCGTTTACCCTTAATTCTACTGCTTTCATGGATACCCAGAAATGCTCATAGCTAGAGTTTAACCCCTCTGCTGCTACTTATTGCACTACGTTTTTCCTCTGTTTCCTTCCTGCCCAATTAAGATCTAGATTGCTAGAGGCAATCGTTCTAGCAATGGACCACTTTGGGAGCATTTTGTTTTTTAGGCCTGAAGCTGTCAAGAATCACTAAAAAGGAGTGCACTGGTTCTGAATCAGTATATCCTGCGTTTTAGCTGAACCTTAATGTATATGATACTGGGGCTCACATAGTCATGGGGGGTATGAAATTATTAGGGTGCTCTCTGTTCAACTACAGCCCTGATTTCTGAGCCACATGTCATCTAGAATGCCATGATTGCCATAGAAATCTGAGCATGGAATATTTATCTCCTTCATTGCAGAACTCTCTCAGTGAACTGCAATGGGCTTCTTAGGGGTGAAGCCTTTGCACCGCAGCTTCTGTCTTCCAGAGAACCCCAACAGTTCTTAATTCTACACCAAGGGAATTTTATATTCCTTTTAGAAGCAAAGGATGTAAACAATGTGCCCTGCTTACCTCACAGAGCCCCAGAGTAAGCATCTTCTTATATTGCCATTAAAGGGATAAGATTTTGGCTACTAAATAGTTCTGCCACAAACCTTTTGCCTACTTTAATCCCAGCGCTGCCGTTTAACTTTTGTCAGGCAGGCTGCCGTGTAGGAAACATATTGGCACCCAGATGCTAAGCATTTCGACTCGCTTATCAGGCAGCAACACCGGAGCAATGTCAGGTTTTATGGCAGCATGTGAAGAGTAGCTCTTTTTCTGCTAGTCTCCAGGTCTGGCCTTGCAACAGACTACTCTTGAGCAACCTGGTTTCCAGCCAGCCAACCTGGATTTACAAGATGAAATCCTCTAGCTAGTGCTTCACTTTGTTCCCCACCCCCTCCACCCCCCTGGGGTGCGGAAGGGAGGTAAAAGTTGTTCCAGTGGCTAATGTTGTGGGTTGATAGGTATGATTAGACTTTCCTCAAACAGCATTTGATAAGAGCCTAAATGGCAGGTATGGATAACAAGAGCCTAATGAACTGATAACCATCTTCCTATCTTAGTAGGTACATTGCAGCCAGTCAGGTTAGGGGCCTCCTTTCTAATCTATGCAAAAGACAGAGATTAGAATATCAAGGTAAGATACCAAGAGCTGCTGAGGGCATCGCAATTGCAGACTCCCAGCATCTGTAGTTTAATGCCCATTATAAATATGTGAGATCCAAATCTATGTCAAAATGCAAGCATCAGCATTGGGAATAAGCACCAGTCCATGGCTGAGGCTCAGACCTGGTCAAACAAAGGGCCTTTTCCTCCATTGCTGAGGGTAGGAAGATCAAAACAGGAAGGGACAGAGATTGAAATCAGGGACAAAAGTAAGCCATCGAAAGGCATTTATCAAGGACAACGCAGATGTAAGCCAATAAAGAAGACTAAGAGGCCCAGACAAGACAGAAGTGCTTGGCTGACACAATATGAAAGGAATTTTAAATTGGCCCTAAACAATTGGCATTTCCTTCTTTGAAAGAATTTAGTTCCTGCTGCCAAGGCTTGCTACACAGGATGCAGGCCACATGGAAAAATCTTTACCTGTGCAAGTTTTCCACAAGGGACTGGTCATGTTTAAAAAGCAGACTACATAAACTAGCGCAAATGATCATGTTATCCTCTCTGCAGCACACCTGCTTGGACTCTTGAGATCTTGGAGAGACAGAATGGGTAACACTACATAGAGAGATACACCGTTATAATTGTACAAAACACATGATGTTCTTATTCACACCAGGCGCAGCTTTTAGTGGGCCAACTGAATGGCATCTCTTTTTCCTGGCAGACTTTTGTGCTGCTCCAGACATATGTCTGCTGTTCCCATACCAAGAACAGCCTCAGGGTTACTTGTATCCTTCTCGTGTTTAAGGATGAAAGGGACTGGGCCAGAAGCTTCTTCTGAAGAAGCTTGGAGCCTCCACTTGAGATGATCCACCAGCAAGAAGGGCCTCAATCTGCAAACAGTCTCTATTTACAAGTGGGCCTACTTCAGAGCCAACCTGCGAGTAAAGAAAGGAAGTGGAGAAAGTAGTCTTTTGTGTACACGTCTCAAGGGTCTTTCCAAAAGAAACGAGTCCCTCTTTGAAGAGATGCATGCCCCAGCGGCAAAACCCAGAACTGGAACCGCTCAGTGCAGGACTATGCATGTCTGTTCAGAAATAAGTCAGTCCTACCATGTCCAATGGAGCATAAGTGTGCATATGACTGCAGCCTTAATAATGGTCTGTGGGTGTTCTAAATAAATAGGAGGACAGGAAACATGACTGAGCACAGTTCATCTTACCAGTATTTTGAGAGAACATATATGGGGGAAATGCATAAGCTCTTTTTTATTTACAGACGTTGTGCTTTCTCCTCACCCCCGCATTTGTCTTCAAATTATGTGGGAAACACAGCCGGAGGAAGCACAATCTACTTGCACACCCTATTGTGCACTTCTGTAGAACATCCAGTGCAACCCAGCGACTCCACCTGGGATGTGCTGTAAACCACCACAACAGCCTCTTCTTGGAATAGAAAAATAGCTAGTATGGTGGCACCCAAAGGAGTACATTCCTCAGCTTTTTAATTATGTAAGAGACTGTTGTTGAGTCCACTGTGTTATACATTAAAGGCTGCAAGATATCCAGGAGAGAATCCTAATTGTTTTTATCCGTAGATGCTGAGAACATGCAGTATTCTGCACACAAAGCTTTTTCAGGCTTCTCCATCTGCATCAATAGCAGGAGCCCCCATTGAATTGAATGGCAAATTCATGGTCTGCAGAGATGTCCACAACCAGACTGTTTGTGGCAAAATAATCCCACTCAGTGTGCAGCCACGTCTCTTCTTGCTGTCGTATCGTTATGGCATTCAACTCATCCCTGTGTGGACACCTCCTGTCCCCACCCCCACCCTTTCCCCTTTGATGATAAAGACAAGGTTCTCCCCATTTTTACTTTAAGTCACGTTAAATATTATGCTTTGTTGGCAGTGCAGGGGCCAGTGGTAGATGGCCAGCTCCTGCAGGCGACTTGTGCCACAGCTCCAACCTCTCACCCGTGCTGGTGGCAAGAAACAATTAAGCGAGGAGGAGGGAAGAGAGGTCGGGTTGGGATGGCGAGGGGGCTAAGTGGCAAAGGGGTCCGCACCATGCTCTACCGGCAACGGCTGAGGAGGAACACTAGTGAGTGTGAAGAAAGGAGGGGTGAGGGAGGGTAAGGAGGCTGATCTTTCCCCCTTCTCCCCATGTCCTCATCAGTTGCACCAACAGCAATGCAGCTGCCATTTTGAGCCGGCTGCCTCCCTCTCATGCCAGATAGTGTCAAGGAAGGGAGGGGCTGCTCCTGGAGGTGGGGAGGATATTACAGTAGTGGCGAGGACACTGAGTCCAGTGAGCTGGAGGGAGGGGAGCAGGCGACGCCAACCAATGAACCAGACCCACCCTCTGCCCGGCCAACGCAAACGTTGTCTCTCTCTCCGCCAAACCCACCCTGTGCCCGCACAGTTTTGAGGAGGAGGAACTCAAATATGGATGGGAAAGTGTCCCATTTGAAGTACAAATGGGACAGGAGATACTTTAGTCCCAAAAAGGGATGCTCCCGTTTTTCTAGGGAGGGGTGGCAACCCTAGTTGACAGTTAAATGTTAGGGACAGACAGTTGGAGATCAACAGAGTGAAGTGGGTAGGCAGTTGGGAGTTGGTTGGAGAGAGATATGGAAGTACATTGGCTGGGGTGAAGTATTGCAGAGATTGGCTTGAGGGTAAAGCCATTTAGAGGCTAGCGTTAAAAGCGGTGGCTCTGGAGTCTGTGGAAACTGCCAACTAGCGTCTTAAGACCCCCCCACACACACCCCACCCCAGATAGGTATCAGATTTCCCTTTTGTATATGAAGTCCCCTTAATAAAACTGTCTCACATCCAAACACATTACTAGGTGGCTTAAAAGCATTCTGAGAGAGAACTGGTGGCAGCTCAAAGACTGAAGAAACACAGACACAGGTACTTGTGGTGTAGACAAGTGAGAATGAGGGACCAAGAATCCCTGACACGATGGTGACAGAGGTAGCAGCTCTCCAGCAGAGGTAATAGTCATTCATTCCCCAATTAGATATTTGAATTGCAGAGACTTGGGAGTTTGGAAGCTCAGGTTTACGAAATGATTACATTCCACTAACAAGGCCAGGCTTTGTCAACCTGGTTGCCCTTTAGCTGCTTTGGGCTGTAATTCCCAACAGCCATGGCCAGCACTGGAGAAGGTTGAACAAGGAGCTCCTAAGAGACAAAAACTGGAGCACTGATTTTCTACTTATGAGGACTAGGAACTAGGGAAAGTTGGAGGCAGAGAGCATGCATCATACTAATGAAGCACACAAAAAGCAGACATGTAAAAATAAACTACAAATCCAGCAAGGAATATTGATTTGCACCTTCACATGCATTAAGGCGCTCCCTGAGAAAAACTACTAAGAATGTAAGGAGGTCGTGACACGTGTTTATGTAGGAAGACAAGGTCAGAGGATATACTAACAATGCAAAGAGGTGTGTTGTAATAAATATGAAAAGGGCAGGTTTGTTGGGCCCAAATGTCCTGTTCCCATCCAAGAATTCCTTTCTCCTCATTAGCCTTTCACCTTTGGACAGCCAGGGCATTAAAATTCTGGCTGAAGCATTAAGGAAACCAGTTTGGTGTCCTTAGCACAGATTTATCCATATCACAAAACAGTCATATAATTTGGCTCGAGTGTTAAATGCCTGCTCAGGAAAGAGGCCCTTGAAAAAAGGAGAGGGTTGTTGCTAGTCAAATCTGCTAAAAGTTCATTCAGCATATTATCCATGCTTTGCTTTCTTCAAGAAGTCATATTTGTTTATTCAGCAAAACTAGAGGCAACAGCTCCTTTACGCTGTATCTCGTATTTGTATGGAATGGGGGGGAGGAAACATTATAATCATGTGGTGACTTCCTTGCTAGAAGACCCCCATTCTCCTAACAAAGAGAGAGCTGCAGTTTACAGAGTTCTCTGGAAATTGTAGTGTTGTGAGGGGACTAAGGGTCTCTTAACAATTCTCAGCACCCTGAACAAACCATACTTCCCATGATTCTTTGCGGAAAGCCATGGCTGTTTAAAGTGTCTCAGATGTTCAGTGCAGATGTTCAAGGCCACAGGACTCTTGGACAGATTCACATGGCTGCCCCTCTGGATGTCCTTAACAGTTAGTACTTGTAAAGCTTTAAACAGCTTAGGACCAGGCTACCCAGAGCATCACCTTCTCCAATGTGAATCTTCCTACCCACTTCATCAGCCCCCCCCCCCCCCAGCATGCCTTGCCCCCATCCGATGTACAGTTGGGAGTGAAGTACCTGAAAACCCTAAGTACACCATATGACAGAGCTTTTAGTAGGGATGTTAGTCTCCTATATTTTTAAAAGTGGGAATGCTTCTAGTCCTGGACAGTTTACACATGTAGGCTTCAAAATGAATGCTGAAAGTATTTCTCAGTGCTGGGAAATCAAACATCAGGCAGTAGCCTCCAGAGTGCTTCAGTGCAGTACTGTACTAAGAAGCCTGTGCAGATGGTTCTGTAATAGTAGTTCATCCAGCATAGAAATTCAAGTCTAGAGTATGGCTTATGTTACTCATCCCATCACAGCTTTTTTTTTAATGGGATATTTTCCAATGCAACTAGGAAAAGAAGCTGCAGAAAACCAAGACAGACAACTTTCTCAAGGGATTACAATTTGCAAAGGAAAACACAATTCAGACAATATGGTCCAGATGAGGTGAGCGTGTTCAAGGCCCACTTCAGCCATTGTGAAAGTTGTATTTTCTCCCCTATCTGAGGAATAGGAATAATAGTGAACCACCTCAAATCAAGAGAACTAAATGTTTATTATTATATTATATGTTTATTATATGTATTTTTAATCCCATTTCTTTTTTCCTAGGATGTCTCCCTGCCACATCTTAATCCATCTTAAAAATGGGAGATCGGAGGTGAAAGATAGTGACTTCAAACACTGTGATTTAGCTGCAATGAACAACCTAAGGCTTCCGCACTCCATGTTTCCCCCATGCTAACAAACTGGACTGGACTGACTGAATTGATGAATTAATCAGATATTGGTATGGCAGCACAGTAGCCAATGACGACCTCCTTACTTTAGTGCAATTAACCTCACCTTTACCCTTAAAGCATCCATCTTTTGAATATGCTTGCAGTATCAGGAAATAATAATTCAAGAAAATAGTATGTATTGTACTTATTCAGCATTCAAACTTGGGAGACAGGTGCCAGCTTAGTCCCAAGATCATATTCTTCAGTGATATTACGATGTTCTGAGGCTATGCAAGCCCACACAGGAATTCTTCATCTATTTACACTTCCCTGGTAATGGCATAATCCTGATCAGCTAGTGAGGTGAATTCATTTGCATCCCAAGAAAAAGCGGAAGTTGCACAACATGACCTCTTCCTAGTCACCTAAGTGACCTGTCAGAGGGCTGAATGTAGCTGAGAGGCCTAAGCACGTTTACTTGGGATAAACAGCCAATGGTTTGACAATTTAGATATTCCATCTGTTAAAAAAGAGAATATGCTCCTTTTCCCTCCCCTCTTGTTTTGTTTTCAAAGAGTCCTATGTTTCAAGACGGTATTTTAAATAACCTTTTGAAATACCTGCTGTTGTTGAAAAAGAAATCTATGAACGGCGTAATTTTTACTTGTATTTGGCACTCCTCGAAAGAAACGAAAAGCAACCTCTGCAATTTATGCACCACAGCCCGGTGTGTGTTTACTCAAAAGTGCATCCTGAGTTCAATAGCGTTCGCTTCCAGTAAATGGGCATAGGATTGCAATTCAGTTTGTTTTTATTGGTTGCTGGAGTATCTTGTTAAATTCTGTACACCAGGGGTGGGGGGAATCTTTTTCAGCCTGAGGCCCACTTGCCATTGGTGGGCAGCGCCAGAGGTTAAAGTGGGCAGGGCAAAGAATTTAATGCTTACCCTCATACAGTAGGCTGGTTTTACACTCGCACACCCCTCTCTATCCTTCATGCAGATGAACAAGAGGCATTTTCAGAGGTCAAAGGCACATTCCAGCCAAGTAAAAACACTCAAAGAACAAAGAAGGGCCAGTGAATGGTGTAGTCTGGGGAGTGTTCCCAAAGTCAGATTGAGACAACTAGAGGGCCACATTTGGCTCCCAGACCAGAGGTTCCCCACCCTTTTTATACAAACTAAACAGGACCAACTTTACAATAGGAACTTAATTCTGAGTAAACATGTATAGGTTGATGCTGTCAGTCATTTAGAGCAGGGTTTCCCAAACTTGGGTCTTCCACAACACCTATCACCATCCCTAGCTAGCAGTAGTAGTAGTTGGGGATGATGGGAATTGTAGTCCAAAATACAGCAGGAGACCCAAGTTTGGGAAACCCTGATTTAGAGCAACCAACCATCTCCAAGACAAGCAGCTTTCCTGATGATATTGGACATTTGGAAATGACACATCACTCCAGCTTCTGATACCCTTAGAACAGTTCTGGCCACAATCTGTAGATCTGGAAAGGAGTTTGGTTTCACATATACTGGCTGAGTGAGGAAAAGTCACTATGCGGAATTGCCATTTGATTTACATTTCCAAACAGGGGTAGGGAACATTTTCCACCACAAGGGATGTTTCCTGAGCCACCTTCTGGGGGCTGCATATCAAGTGATGGTTGTGTCTAGAAACAAAAAGATGTGGCTTTCACCTTTGTACAGTGGGCTGCATTTCCAGCCAGTCCACACCTCTCCATCCACACAATTAAGGGGTATTATCACAGTTCAAGGACAAATTCCAGCCAGGCAAAAACCACACAAGGAGGACGTGGAGCAAGGCCGGGGGTGGATGTGGCTTACAGAGTATCTCAAGGTCTGGAGGGCCACGTATGGCTCCCAGGCCTGTGGTCCTCTGCCCTGACTTCAAAACCAGAAAACAATCTTTTTCAGTGACAGACTTGCCTGGGCTGATTTATACTAGTTACAAATGGATGACTGGACAAGGGGTGGGGAGGTCTCAGACCAGGAAAGATTAACAAACATTTGTATTATACCAATGTAAGTTAGAATAGTGGCACTGTAGCTCACAATATAATGTGCCAAAGCCAAGACAGGGCATTAGGTTTTGATGAGCTTTCCTTTTAATTAAAAGTATTTAAATTAAGGCACTTTGCCTCTGCCCCTGAAGACGTTTCGGAAACTTCAGCTGGTGCAGAATTCGGTGCCCAAGTTTTTCACCAGGGCAAGATAGTTTGGGTATATTACACCAATCCTGGCCTGACTGTACTAGCTGCAAATTAGTTTCCTGGCCCAATTCAGAGTGCTAGTCTTCACCTGTAAGTCCTTAAACAGCTCAGGATCAACTTTCTGCATATGAATCTACCTAAGATCATCTTCCGAAACCCTTCTTCATGTTCCTCCTCCATGAGAGGTCCAGAGGGTGACAACATGAAAATGGGTCTTTTCTGTAGTGGCTCCCCATTTGTGCAATGCTCTCCCCAGGGAAGTTCGGCTGGCACCTTCATTATATACTTTTAGGCACCAGGCAAAAACATTTCTCTTCAACCAGGCCTTTGGCTGATTAACATTCTATGTTTTTTTAATGTGTTTGCGGCATGTGGGGGCTTATCAGATTGGTTTGTTCTTGTTCTCATTATGTATTTCGTGTTTTCATTTTGTATTTTCATGCTGTGTACCACCCTGAGATTTTCGGATGAAGGGAGGTACACAAATTTAATAAACAAAATAAAAATTCAAGAGATTGCACCCACCTCTCTCAATTAAACTTGCTTTGCTGCTCAATATTTTAAAGCAGCATCAGGCTCATTTTTTTACAGGTTTGGGCTGGAAAGACCACTGGGGGTGATTCAATATGTCTGCTGCAGTTTTCAGGACTCCCAGTTCTGCCTGGGTACACAGCAGGCCCTGCAAACCTGTGACCCGCCAAGTTAAACACAACTCGCCAACCAGCATGCACTAAGTGGCTCAATAAATTCCTGGTTCTTCTGCCTGCCTGGAACTGCAAAATGGGGGAGTCGTCAAGAATCTGGCAGGCGACTATAAAAGGTTACTTGGCTGCAATCAACTTGATGGGTCACAAATTAGGCAGGCCTAGAAAATGTTGGCAGTGAAACCCAGAGTCTGTCTAACAGATTGAGAATGCAATCTTTAGCACACTTCTACTTTGGGGGAGCAAAGAGCTGGCAAAGACTGTTATTAGGGCAGCAAGGATTTCATCTACGTAAAACGGGACCGCAATAATACTACAGCTGAAAGCTGAAGTAGTGAATGGGATAGCTTGAACTATTTTGGGGAGCTGTACCTCTTGGGAGTTGTCCTTGTCGTTTAACCTGGAGCACACCCAAACTGAGCAAACAGCTACTTAACTCTGAGCAAGCATGCAGAGGGTTGCACCGTGAGACTCTGCTAGTTTCATGGGCTGCATGAGATTGGTGAGATCTACGGGCAACTTTGCAATAAAGCGGAGGTAAAATGTAAATTCCAACACGTTATTTAAGGTATTTGCATGTTGGAAGTGTAATTTCAAGACGCTGCCCCTCTCCCCAACCCTCCAGCCGGTACTTTTTTAGCAAAATAGATCCTGAAAACATTTATCACATGAGCAATCTTTCTTATGTGCTCTTCAGAAGAGATGACAGGTGGGTACCAATTTTAGAAATCGTGAAGGATGCTTCCTCTACTCAGCATAAACAACAGGTTCAGCACGGGAACATTTTGTGATGAAGAGCAGTATATAAATTTCACAGATTAAATAAATAAACAAAATGCATGGCCATGATTATTTGTGGCATCAACATACAGTAGTCGTACCTTGGTTTGCGTACAGCTTAGTTCCCGAACGTTTTGGCTCCTGAACGTCGCAAACCCAGAAGTGACTGTTCCGGTTTGTGAACTTTTTGGAAGCCGAACATCCGACAGGGCTTTTGCAGCTTCTAGTTGGCTGCAGGAGCTTCCTGCAGCCAATCAGAAGCTGCACTTTGGTTTTCAAATGTTTTGGAAGTCGAACAGACTTCCTGAATGGATTGCATTTGACTTCCAAGGTACAACTGTATTTTACACAATCCCAGCACAAGTAGTGGAATGGAAAAGCTCAACCCAAGAGTCCTGCATTATATTTTCCCACCTCAGTTCTAGCATATTTCAATCTGGAGCAGTTCTGACCTAGGTTTTTATTTATTCTTCACAAGCAAGAGCAAGTCAAGAAGCCATGAAAGACTCAGGTAGTACTCAGTGTAAGTTCTTGTTTGATACTAAAGCTGTTGCCATAAAACCATACACTCTGCAATTCCCCTCCATCCCTGAAGGATCTTACAGGCACAATCACAGTTCTCTTATTAGAACAGCAGTCAGGAGAATTTTATATTAATAGGGTAAATCTGTCAGGGGCTTTAAAACAAAACAAAAGGTGGATGAGGTGTAAATCCTGATAAAGGTCTATGGTGGAATCAAATCAAAGGCAGAAACAAAACACAAGTTTGCCCTCTTCCAGATTCTGGTCTTATTACATGGCCACTTAGAATCAAGATTTCTGGCTGCTGCCTAGCACAGACTGAGAATTTATCCTAACCTAGAACACACATCAATTTCATAGCTAGTGCATGGGTTTTTCCGTATCAAAGTGTATATTGTTGCTGAACAACTATTACTGGTAAAAAAAAATTGATCCATACATTTCTGAGTCCAATTCAAAGTGCTGGTTTTAACCTATAAAACCTTACACAGTTTAGGGGCCTATTACCTAACGGAAGGCCTCTTCTGACATGAGCCTATACAGACCATGAGGTCATCATCTGAGGCCCTCCTCGGATGGAGACGCAGAAGATTATGAAAAGAGAGGTGGCCTTTGCCTATAGTCTCCGCTGTGTAGAACACTCTCTGAAAGAATATTCACCTGGCACCAACCTATTTCCAGCGCCAGGCAAAGGCTTTCATATTTTCCCAGGCATTTGGTTAACATCATGGCTGTCTCTGTGGGCATTTTTGGCTTGTTGATTATTATGATGATGTGCATTTTCTAGGGTTGGCTTGAATTTTTTTTTAATCCACTGGTTATTTTATTGAAGGTGCTGCTTTTGTTTTTAATTCAGAATTGCTTGCATAGAATGTGTTTTGCACTGAGCTGTAAGTCACATCAAGACTTTTACAGTAGCAGGTGTCTAACAAATGGGATATATACAGAGAGATATAAGTTTCTGCCAGCTTTCTCTCAGTGAGGCCTGCTGGGAAGATCAACTGGATCAGCATAGGGGTTGTACCTATGCTTAAACATACAGCAATAAATGGAGTATGGCTAAGAGTCATATAAACACAGCTTTAAAAAGGACAGAGATATGTATGTCATAGATAGCCAGATTATCGATCTATCTATGACTATAAATCCTACTGATTTTAGCAAGATTTATTTCCAAGAAAGCATCCATTGGACCAGGCCACCTGTCAAATAAATTAAATGTGGATCTTAAACTTATCACAGAATCTAAGGAAGTAGGACCTAAATGGATTAATTCATGCCAGTCATATCTGAATGTTTTCTACAATGCACCCATAAGGCATACAAAGTTTGTTGACAACTTCATATCTTGAGAGAAATTTCTCTCTCAATAAACCCACTTTTACAAGTGCAACCCAAGGAGGTGGTGGAGGGGGGGATAGTTTCACATTAGGATGTTTCTTACTTCATCTCTTTGTCCTGGGAGAATGCAACTAAAGAAACCACATTTAAAATCAGACATTAGATATGCAAATATGTGTTCAGATCAGAGATACAAAAATTATTCCAATGATTAATTATTCATCATAAAAAATGTCAATTAATAATTCTGAAGCATAATAGGCATCTTTCTAATGCATCTTTATTTTTGAGGCCTAAATACTGTTGAATATATGTATTTGACAGAATTCTTGCAACTTTTTAAAAATTCAACAAAGTAAATAAGAAACTGTAAACAAAGGGAAGGAAGGAATGCTAATAACCACCAACTTCACCAGAGAGAGTACCCAGAGTTGAATATCGGTGTCACGGGAGACGCAAGAGCGGCAACTGCCCCTTACATCCCAAGAATGAACACTAAAGGAATCCACCCAGGATTGTGTTATCCACTTACTTTCAAAAGGACAAACACACTTCTGATACACTTGCAAATATGAACAGATAGGAATGCAGGAAGCTGCCTTATACAGAATCAAACACTGGTCCACCTAAGCATGTATCATCTGCACTGACCAACAGCGACTCTCCAGGGTTTCAGGCAGGGGTTGAACCTGGTTGGTGCTGGGGATTGAACCTGGCACCTTCGGCATGCAAAACAGATACTCTACCACTGAGCTACAGCCCTTCCCGACAGGAAGCTGCTTTGCCTTTTACCAGCACAATTTCACCTACAAGCCCAGAATACTCTCCTGTGTCTTGCAGAGGGTCCCTTCTGGAAGCAGATTAGTCTCTTGAGAGTTGGATGTCCTTGTTTTAACAGAAGGAACAGGGATTGGACCTGGGGCATCCTGCAGAAGAAGCAAATGCTTTGCCACTGAGTGGCAAATAACACAGAGGACCAGGCCAGGTTCAAGATACTAGTGTACAAACTCCAGAACAACTTAGGTCCAGAATGCCTTAACCCATGTCTCCCAAAATGATCGCTGCGATCATCTAGGGGCAGCAATATTAGTATTCCCACAGGGAACCAGAAGCACAACTTGTGTCGACAAGGAGTTGGCCTTCAGTGTAGGGAACCTAGCACTGTGGAACTCCCTCCCACTAGAAACCAGGGAAGCACAACCCCTGCCAAGATTCAGAAACCTGATTAGAACTCTTTTTATTTTTGGAGGCCTCCGCACCGTGAATGCCGCTCTGAAGTTTTAAATCTCTGATGTTTCAATGTATGCTTTAAACTTTGTATGTTGCATAGTTTTATTCTGTAAGCCACTTTGGGATGCTGATGGTGAAAAGCAGGGTGTAAGTTGTAATAAATATAAAAGTAAAAATTTTAAACATTTATTATATATCAGGATACATAGCCCAATCCTAGAACTGAAACAGGAGTGACCTGAATATCATATGGACGAAGCACTGATTCATAGTGCTGTTTTGACATGGGAATGATACAGGAATTCATCATATGTTGCCGTTTCCAAGTCTGTGCATAAGAACTTTTTCAAGGGAGGGGATAGCATAGCATAGAGCAAACAATATCTGCCATGTTTTTTAAAATGATATGCAAGTTATGTTAATCAGGCACAATTGTTCCCTCTAACAAGCAACTCGGTGCACTCAGAATGCTCAAAGGAAACCTCAAGGTTTGCAGAAGTATAAAAAAGAAAACTAACAAAACAATCCCAAACTGAACATGCTCAGTCTTAACAGAACCCAGGAAAAGAAAGAGATAGAAAACCACAGAGGGAGAGTAAATTGGCTACCTTGAGCCCCTAAGAATTAGAAAAAGACATATCCAGGTGGCTGGCAGTAACCCTAAACAAGAAGATTCCTGTTAGGTGTGCTGGAAAAAAGTGTCACAACATGTTGTGGTATATGTCCTCTTGTGAAAATATCTGATCCTTTTGCATTTTACAGTTCTGCAATGTGAGTGTCAGTACAAGATGCTTACACTTCAGCTAAAATGTGGCTGCAGAACTCAAGCACCAGCTGATCATCTTTTCCAAAAAAAAACCTACCTATTATGAAAATATCAGGTGTCTGTACAAAAAAACAAACAACCAATCCTACAAAGTTCCAGCTGGCCACTATAGAGGTAACACACACACTGTGCAATTCTTCTTACAATGCCTTCCAGAAAGAAATTTGACTTGGCTAAAGCTACTGAATTACTGAAATCTCCCTGTTCTAGGAAGGCAGCCTGGAGTTCCCCTTCTCCTCATAGCTAAAGAACAGGCACATACTCAGGTGTGAATTGTGTCTGCACCAGACATGCATCCGCTGCCTGCCCGTGAAGTGTACTTGCAGCAAAATTAAGGGAGGGGTAAGAGTGCAACACAGAAACCAGCCCTCAGCTACCACTTCTTTGCCTCGGAGGTGACACAAGTATGCCCAATACACAGCACATATTCACAGCTCGCAAATGCAAGCCTCTGAGCTCGCAGATTGGAGGGTGAAACAATCAACCCTGGGAAATGCACAATTAAACTCCACCTATTTCATATACAAATCAATGCAAAAATAGTACTAACTTATGAAACGCTGGCCCTGCATTTGTGTGGTTTAGAAGCATTACTACTCCGTGAATAAATGTCTTTTCTTTCTCTTCACTGTGCTTGTGTTTACTCCCCCTAAAAAGAAGGAGCACTTCATGAATGGGGCAGCCACTTTGTAAGGATTATGAATTTTAAGCAGACCAATCCTCCTCTTCCTCCAGGACATGCTGTATTCTTGAGATGCCATGTGTACCAAGTGTTATATGCGGGGGGCTGTCTCCTTCCAAATGAACAAGCCAAACAGTGAAACTCCTTTTAAACTGCATCTTTAAAGAGAAAACAGAAAAAACGGCATACACTTTTCCTATTGCGGCTTACAGAAAACAGGAAGGCCCGTTGCTTGCTGGGTACTATTAGGCAACCCAAATCTGCATGCCTTCAGTTGCAGGGGGGAAAGAAACCTACCCAAGCAACCCCAAAATCCCAAATGTCAAAAGCTGCTCATCTGAATCCACCCAGACACAATGGGAGCGAGTGAGGTTCCCCTGTCATCAATATACCTCTAATTTCACAGACACTTTCTTGGCAGCCCGGGCCAGAAGAGAGCAGGCCAACAATCCTACGCTTAACTGGGTAACCTGCAGGATCCTCTGGAAGCGCAGCCTCGGGAAGGGCCGCTGCCGAGTTGGCCAAGCCCTTTCCCAGCGCCTTTCAAGAAAGAGTCCCCCCCCCACACACACACACACGCCCGTCCGTCACCCTGAGGAGCCCCTGGCTCCGACCTCGCCTGCCTGCTTCGGCGGGCCCTCGCCATATGCGCGGGGAGACGGAGAGCGCGCGGGAGACGCCGAGGCAGAGCGCGCGCCCTTTTCTCATGCTAATGAGCCCCCGGCCGCCCTTGGGCGGGGGAGGCTCGTGCGAGGGAGGGAGGGAGGCAGGTGGCCGCTCGCTCGGCTCCCACCGCAGCCCCCCGGCCAACCGGAAATAGGGCCGCGGCGTCACGTGGGGGAAAAGGAGAGCCCGGCCAGAGAGGAGCCGCTGGTGGCGCAGTCCGTGGACAGGCCGGGCCAAGGGGGGCCGAGGCGCGCGCTCCCCCCGCCGCCCGCTTCCCACGGCCCCTCTCACGTGGGGGATGGAGGCAATGGAACAAAGGGGGCAATCGGGGGAGGGCAAGGCAGAGCCCGGTGCCCGCCTGGCATCCTCTTCTTCGGCAGACACGTTTGGCTGGCCCCAAGGGTCCTCTTTACGCAGGGGTAAAGTTGCAGAGGTGGGGAAGGGGAAAGACACGCGGGGACCATTTTTTTGCTCCTCAGCGCCAGACGGGGTCGCGTCCGCCCCATCCACCCAACGTCTGATTTGCTGAGGCTGCTAATTTGGTGGCTTGTGGTACTGAAGGTGGGGGTTTTCTTTTTCTTTTTGAATTCCCAAGAGTGTGCTATAATAATAATGACAATGTAAATAAACAAACAAATAAATAAAATGAGGCTTACTTGAGCGTCAGCCCCCTTGAAACCCGTGCTGGGCATCCTTCTGTGTCAACATGCCCAGCCTCGTGCTGCAAATCTCACACGTGCGTCTCCCAAACCTCTCCAAGTTTACTCGAAAGTAAGTCTCTCCTTTTCTTTTCTTTTTCTCCCTCCCTTTTCCCCCCACGGCAACTTCCTGCCAAGGATGGGACTGGAGGCTTGGACGAAGCCAAGGCAAGGGAGACGCTTCGTTTGTCTGGGAGGGGGCGAAGCAGAGCATCGATCAGTTTTCCCTTCGCTTTCGGCGCTGATGTCAAAATCTTGCTTAGCCCAGGAAAAGAGCACTTGCATTCCTCCTGTAGCTTCACGAAGCCGCGCGTCCTAACCGCTGAGGTGAAAGTTGTTTCTCCTCTTCTTCCTCGGTGGTGATAGGCTTCATTTTTATTTTTTAAAAAAATATGTTGCTATTTTCTGACACAAATCCTCAGCCCAAACCCCATTCTCTCCCTGTTTAGCAGCGTAATAATAATAATAATAATAATAATAATAAAGCATCCTTGCTATCAAGAGTTGAGCGGTTACGTACCAATCTTGCGAAAAGTCTCTCCGGGGAGCGTCCCCCCCGCCGCGTTGTTAGCCTCCCCCGCCTGCCTCCCCCCTCCCTCTTTCCACGCGTGTTTCGGGAGTTTGTGGAAACTAAAGGATGGCTCTGCGGGGGGAAGGGGACTTCCTAAGTGTCTAGGAATTATTTTGGCCGCGGCAGTGTATTTTCTCTAAATCCACGAGGACCTTCCCACGGTCTGGTTCGGTCCATGTCCTCCTCGCAAAGGATTGCCCGTGTAACCCCCATTTATTTGAAGGGGGGAAAAGAAATCTAAAGCTTTGCTTTAAGGCGAAGGGGGAAAAAATATTTGGAAGCAAGTTGGCTCTTCCCCCCACTACCACCCCACCACCTCGTGCCCTAGTTAATAATCTAGAGATGTAGGAATAATATATAAAGGGGTGGTAATGAGATTACATGTTAAGCACTTGCACTTCAGATAAAGGGGAGGGAGACGTGTAATCGAGAATTCAGAAAAGGAGGTTGTTGCTATCAGTATTAGTATTATTGGTGTAGGTTCGCTGTAGCTCTTTCAGAAGGGTCACTGTGCTTTAGAGCTCCAGACCAGATCCGAAAAGACCTCCTTCAGATGAAAAAGACTTGGGATCTGGCTGCCTGGGATTGGTACTTCGCGTTCGTATTTGCCACAGGATCTGCTCACCCTCTTGTCCCTCTCTCCAGAAATCCAGAGGCGCCTCCGTCTAAAAACGAATGGTACCCTCCTCTCCGGGATAGGGATCGTTAGGTCAGTCAGTAAACAGTTTAGCTCTCCCCCCTCCTCAAAAGAGAAAAGAGAGGGAAGTTTTATCCCAACTCAATGCAAAGAACCAGAATAAAAAGCCTGGAGAGGCTCTTCTCCCACTTGTCTAATTACTGAGCTTCATCTTTTTGCCATCATCAGTGGATCAGGATTTTTTTAAAAAAGGAAAAAAAAGAGATGTTCTGAATTAATACAAAAACGACAGGTCTTAAGTGGAAGAGGTTCTTTAATAGTCACAGGTTAAGAAAAAGAAGTTTCCTTCGCTTCTTCCGGGCGTCCCACCGTTAGGAACCTGCCTTACCTGCCCCAGAGAAGGTGTCAATGGGAAAAAGCCCTCTTTGATTCCGATCGGACGGGGCAATTGGGTCCAGTTCGATCCGGAGTGTGGGTCGTGGCGGTATGGGAGGCGGGGGGGCGGGGCTGCTCTCCGGATGGCACCAGGAGAAAGCTTCCCGTCAAGCAAACCTGAAATGAGCATTTGATTTAGAAGCCCGCTCCAAAGATCCCCGCGCTTATCCTAACCCCAAATGCGTGTCAACCAAAACGTCTGAATATTTCCTTCAAACACGGAACAAGAAATCCCAATGCGCGCGAGAGGCAGGAACTGCGAAGGAGAGGTGAGGGGTGTCTCTCTACCTCCTTCCAGTTCCTGCTGAGCGGAGGATTTAGACCTATTTTCGGATGGCAGGGAGGAAATAAATTCTCCCCAAAAGCCTTGTTTGGGTTTATTTGGACCGTGTCCCCGCAGTTTTCGAAATGATTCCCCCAAAGCTTCGAAAGAGAGGGAAGCAGGGCGTGTGTGGCGGAGAGGATGCGGTTGCATGTTCTGATTTGGGCTGCTTTTTATTCCTTTTTCTCCCTCCCTCGGCCAGCAAGGTGGCAAGAGTGTTACCCCCTCTCCCCTTTCCAAAATACGCATCCATCCCCCACCCCCTGGTCCTGAGCTTCAGGAGCCTTTTCCCTTTGGAGGCGGTGATTGCCAGGGACTGGAGCAAGCATCCCAGTCGCCTCGCTCAAGGCGCCCGTTCAATGCACAGCTCGCCAGCAGTTTATCTTAGCTTACTGTAAGTAAAAGTGGAGTGTCGGATCAGCGCAGCATTTGTTTCAGTTTCCTTCAGTGGGAAGGAGCTGGCGGGGTCGGAGGGGGTCTGCAGAGAAAGAGAGGAGCGCTCTCTAAGAGATTTAACTGTGGCCAAGCGAGGAAGATGCTGCCGGAGGAACCCAGTCTCTCTCTCTCTCTCTCTCTCTCTCTCTCTCTCTCTCTCTCTCTCTCGTGTGTGTGTGTGTGTGTGTGTCTGGGCAGCTCCTGTTTAGTTTCAGCAAGGGATCATGCCAGCCAACCTCGCGGATTGGAACTTTTTTCCCTGGGTGGGTGGGTGGGTGTTTCTTTGTAGGAAGCACTGAGATCAGGCAAAAAGTTATCTCGCAGAGAAAAGGAAGGGGTTGCTGCTGGAGGAAAATATGGGGGGCGCTGAACCCAGCAAAGGAACCCCTTTTTCTCTCATCTCCCCGCCGCCCAGCCGGGCCTCTTTCATCCTCTCCGGGTGCTTTTAAGGACTTCGCCTGCAGCCGGTGGTCTCTCCCAACCCCAGCCCCCCAGCCCCTCCGACGATGCGCCTGCAAAGCAGCTTTTTGATTAAGCAAACAGAAGAGCATTGGTTAAGAACACACTTTAAGTTGTGTGTGCTGTGCGTGTGTGTTTTAAAGGTTCCCCTGGGACCGTGGACTCGGAATTGGTTAATAATGTGCAGTACTTGCTAAATTGCTGACTTCCAGATGTGGGGGGGGGGGGGGGAGGAATATCTTTCTTGTTTAGGACCTACGTAGCCTGATTGGATTAGGACAGGCGCGTCACATTGGAAACCTTTTTGAGTGATGATTTAATTAACCATACAGTAGAAAGCTGCCTTCGCCAGGAAATCCCTTCCCCATTTGCATAACCAATCCCCACAGTGCAAAGGTGGAGTCTCAGGGCTTAATTTTCATTTTAATCTTTGCCAAAGTCCCCCCCCCCCCACCTCTCCGCGAGCGCACACACAAAAAAGACTTGTTACCCCCATGAAATGCAAAGCTACCCACTCAACTTTCTGCCCTTCAAGGGCCATCTGTGTGTAAGAGACACTGTGCGTGTGTGTGTGTGTGTGTGTGTGTGTGTGTCTATCTGTCTGTCTCTCTCTCTGTGTGTGTGTTTGATATTCTAATATACTGGTGCAGGTAGAAGTCAATCTGTCTAAGTCTTTGACTGCAATCCTAAAGAACAGTTACTGTGATGCTAACCCCACTGACCACAGAGGGATTTGTTTCCGAGTAAACAAGCTTAAAGCCACAGTTGCAAAAGTCCGTGAAAGCTACCTATATATTTCATTCACTGAATATGCATTCTGTCTTTATTTTGTCTGCTTGTTTATGGGTTCCGAGTCTTTTTACACCGCACTTCGCCCGTATACTCCTCTATACCTATTATCTCTGTTTCCTAACTGCCCCTCTGACTATCTCCTTGCAAGTGTGAAAGGAGAACAGAAGGTGAGGTGGAAGCAATTATTATTTCCCCCCAATTCTCAGCCTTTGCATACACCCCAAGAGAAAAATGTCGATATTTTCTCCCTCCCACCCACAAAAAAGAGCAGCAGGGACTTATTAACACACACACACACGAGAGATCCTCGCTGCATTCACTCTCAAGTAAAAGTTGTATCTCCAGCAGAAGGTTTTGCCTCTAAGTAAGCGCGCTTAGCGGCTTTGAAACGCCCCATAAATTTATTTTTATTTTTTTTTAAGGACCAGGAGTTCATTGGCCACTTGTTATATATCTTCAGCGCTAATTCAGCGTCTTCCTTTCTACCCCTAAGTTTTATTATGACTAGTTTTGTTTTGTTTTCCCCGCCTGCCCCGTCACTCTGGCATCTGCAATTTGAAAGGGGCGCGAAGGAAAAGCAATCGAGGGAGGAAGCCCATAAACAAACAAACAAACAAACAAACGATCCCTAGATCTCTCTTTCCCTGCTGCAGATCCCGTCTTGCTCTATAGCCGCGCGCTGCGAGGAAGCCTGCGGGATGCGAACCGCACAGCCTCCGGGTGTCTCCTTGCAACTTTCAGTTCCTTTGAGTTGGGCTAGTTCTGTGAATGGTGTTCACCGTTTTCCGCCTCGCATCCAGTAGGATTTAGCGAAGAGGATAATGATGCCAAAGACTTGATGGCTGGGGAGGGAGGGAGGGAAGGAGGCAGGCAGGCCAGGGGAGGGTGGAAAAGAGGGAGGGAAAGGCGGAGGGGAGGGGGAGGAGGAGGAGGAGAGAGAGAGGGAGGTGGAATTTCATTTCTTCCACTAAAGCGTTCGCGGAGACTTCAAGGTATAATCTATCCCAGATCCTTCCTTTCCCAGAGAGAAACTTGGCGATCACGTTTCCACATGATGCTCACGTTTGGCGCTCTTCAATTATCCCTCCCCACAAAGATAGGTGGCGTGTGTTTCAGGGTCCTCTCTCCTCTCTCTCCTACAGAAAAGAAAAAGAAAAAAATGTCATTAGAAGAGGCGTAACACGTCAGTCCGTCCCCAGGTTTGTGTTTCCTGGAGTGGCAGAAAGAGATCAGTCCTAACCTGCCCAGCAGGAATAACGGTCCCTTCCGACAACTCTTTCCGAGGCTTTTTGACCATTTTGTCCTCTCTTCCAACCAGCTACATCTCCCTGCACCTTTTTTTCTCCCCTCCTTCCTCCACTCCGCGGCTTTTTCATGCTTCTTCTTCTCTCCATTGCTGACCAAAACTACACACAAGACTTCGCAGGTACGTTCTCGGTTATATTTTCCTCTCTTTTCTATTTTTGCTCATTGTTGTTCCGCCTCTCCCTCTCGTTCTTTCTCTCTTTCTCCCCACCTCTTTTTGCTTTTAAAAACAATTGCTGTCTTGGGGTCTGTTTTCCTTGTCTACAGCTAGGGAGGAAGTGGTGAGGTGGGGTGAGTTCTCATTTTTGAACTGAAATCTACATTTACTTGGGATCACTTTCTGAGAGAGAGAGAGGAAGGGAGTTGTTTCTGCCTGCAAACTGTTATTACCTAGGGTCTCCCCGCTCTCCCAGGACATATACCCACCTGGCTTACCAGGTGGAAAAGGTTATTTGCCCCCCCCCCTCCATTTTTATTTTACGTTTTATAGTTCCCACCAGGAGTAGGAAAGTTCGCCTTTCTATTATTCCTCGGTCTGTTGTGGTTTTGTTTTTGTTTTTAAAGCAGCATTCCGCTCGCTTCTCTTCGTCCTCACGTTTACACATCTTAAAGTTTGCACGTACCTGTTAATGATTTTCAAGCTGTGAACAAGACCAACACAGGCACGGCTGGATAATAAGATTTTAGTTGGGGCTTTGCTTTAAAAAGAACTCCCAGCAAACCAGCCCCACCAAATGTATTATTAGCTGGCTGCAGCTCTTAGGGTTAGTGGCAGGCTTCTATTTAGTCTCTTCCAGAGCAACCAAGAAAGTTTTCTTTTCTTTTCTTTTCTTTTGCTGTTCTGTATGCTTAGTCAGTTTCATTTCTTGCTTTTATTTCTCTGAGACTGGGTGAAGTTAACACCTCAGCTTCTGGGATTCTCAACAAGAAGTGAAAGTAGTGACTGCAACTTGCTTAAAAGTCGTTTGTAGCACAAAAATATTTTTAAAATGTAAAGAGGGAAACAAAATCAGAATTCGCCCAGGAAGAGACGAGGGGTGGAGTAGGGGGACTTTGATGAGATCCCAATTTTCACAATTTTTAGCAACCTTAAAAAAAAATGAATATCAAAGGGTAAGGAGGCAGTGAGAATCCTTGACGGTGATCCTCTCCATTGGTAGATTCTTAGAGAATTTCGCCACTTACCCAAGGATGCTTTCAAGGATCAGGTTGTTGTTGTGAATAATTTCTTAGCCTCCTGCTAGATCTTTTCTTTTAATGGAGAAGATAGTTGCTACAGAGTTAGAAGTCTCCAGCAAACATGAAATGGGGTGCTGATTCCCTTCGCTCTTCCACACACACATTTTAGTGGCTCAAGATGGGTTCATAGGCAGCTGAGTCCAAGACACCGGGCTGGCCTCGCTTGTGCCATCTTACACAGCCTTACCTGCACAACACAGTGCATTTGAAGCCTATCTCCAAACAACACACTGCCGCAAGGTTTATTTCATTTGATTTCGTCCTTTCTTAAATCGCCTTTAAAGTTAATAGGGAAACAACCACATAAAAGGAAGGGAAGAAATCACCCTCCCCTTCTCCTGCCAGATCTGTAAAGTTCTGCGTTGTGCAGCCCATGCTTACTCGTAAGTAAGTTCCCCTGACTTCAGCGGGACTTGCTCTCACGCAAGTGCGGTGAGAGGTTTTCCAGCCTAAAGAGACGAGCCTGCGAGTCCATTTCTAGATGGCAAAAGCCTAGTATATAAATAAAAGGGGGAAGACAAAAGAGGAGGTTAGGATAAATTTGGTCCAGGAGAGCAAGGGTTAATTGTCCTTGTTTTACAGTTTGCATCTGCTGCATCTTTTATAGTCTCTCTCCCCCCTCTCTCTCTCTCTCTCTCTCACACACACACACACACACACACACACACTCTACCCAGTTCGCCTTCCTTGTTTAAACTCGTCCTTAAGTCAGAGTATACTGGGTTGTGGTTGTTGTTGTTTGTGTTGTGCTGTGTGGGTGCATGTTCTGAAGCTTCAGCGTTTGCTTAGATCAGCCAGACAGCGAGGGGTTTCCTCGTTTCCCCAGTTTTGACAGTCTTAAAGCTCACATCCAGTTTGCGGCCGTGTCAGCGAGAAAGTGCACCAGTTTTACAAGACTCTGTGTGTGTGTGTGTACACACGCACAGACAATTTTTTAAAAATGAGATCCACTAATAAGAAAGTCTCACAAGAGTAGTTTCACATCTCTCCCGCATCCCCTCTTCTTATTTTCTTTCTAAAGAAGGGAGGCTGAAATTACATTTGGGGAGGGGGGGGGAGAACCCTGTGCAGGATATTGCCAACGTGACTTTAAAAGTGTGAGAAACGTGGGGGGGGGGGAGAGCGAGAGCGAGAAGGCAGATAAGCCTGTTCTTCTGCAGCTCTTATCAGTTCGTAGCCATATACTTTCAATATAGATATATATTAAGGTGTCATTGGTTATGCAAACAAGAGACAGCGTCGTGAGGTCCTCAGTACTTTTCGGAGCAAAAAATCCGCCCAGCGATTTGAGTCAAGCAACGTTTTTTTTCCCCCTGTTTAAAAACTCACACACACACACACACACACAGAGAGAGAGAGAGAGAGAGAGAGAGAGAGAGAGAGAGAGAAAACAAAACCATTAAAACCGAGTGCATTCCCTCTACGGGTCATGAGTCATTTCTGAAGATGTAATACTTGTGTGTGTGTGTGTGTCTGATCACTGGTGGTGGAGGGGGAAATAATAATAATAATAATGTTAATAATAATAATAATAATAATAATGGGAGGTATTTTGTCTGTTAAAAGAAGAGCATGCATTTCAAGGAAAGAAAGAAAAAAGTCACCCCCACCCCCAGCCAGACACTTCCGAGGAAGGGCGAAGGGAGAGCGTGTGTGTGTTTTTGTGTGTGGCGCTGCGTGGTGCGCAAGGCGAGCGCTGCTGTGCGCGGCGCCTGGGCTGCTCGGGGTGGGGGTCCTTCTTTTGTGCGGGGTGGGGAGGTGTCGGGGTGGGGGGTGGGGGGGTTGCCTGTGGGGAGAGCCTCTCCGCTGTGTCCGTGGGCTCCCTTTGGCGCCGCGCGTTTGAACGGGATCTCGCCATGCCCACCCGGTGCCTCTGTTTGGTTGCTCCATAGAGTCTGCGTGCTGCTGAATCAGGGAGTCGAGTCCATGCGAGCTGCCATCTGATCCACTCTTATCAATGAAGCAGCAGATCATGGCGGATGGCCCCAGGTGTAAGAGGCGAAAACAAGCCAATCCAAGAAGGAAAAACGGTAAGGAGAGAAGGGAGCCGCCGGGGAAGGGCAGAGCAGGGGAGGGGGAAGCCCTCCATCAAACTTTTTTCCCTTCTTCATTTTTTTTTCTTTTTTTCTACTTTGGGTCCTGGCGACACTTCGAGACGATTGCCGGCGGAGTGGGGAGGGGGGGGAGGGTTTGGAGAAAAGGCAAGGAAATATGAAGGGAGGTGTGCGTATTTGGACGAAGCGGGGGGGGTGTTGCTAGAAAAAAATCAGCAAAAAGCCCCCCCCCCCAATGCCCGCGGTGGGTTTGGAGCAGGGCGATCGCTTGCGCCGCGGCGGAGAAAAGAGAGAGGAGGAAGGGGGGGGGGAGAGACCCACCGAGAGAGAGAGAGAAAGAGAAAGAGACGGAGGGAGGGCGAGCTAGAGATCTGTCCGTCTTGTTTGTTGTGTATTTCTGGAGCGGAGAGAGCGAGAGTTTCAGGGAGCCCGAGAGAAAGTGAGTGGCAGAGAGGATCGGCGGTGGGGGATCCCAGGGCGTTGCTATTCCTGTGTGTGTCTGTGCCCCCCCCCCGCGAGCGCTCCTTAAGATTTGGTTCGCTTCACACACATCCTCCACCCACCTCTTTCCTTCTTTTTTTTGGGGGGGGGGGAGAGAAGTCCGATCAAAGTAGGCAGCGGGGGAGGTCCCGGGGCTTCCTTGGAGGAGTTGATGGCAGGGGGGGGGAGATTCCTTAAGGAAGCGGAGCGGGGGTGGGAGACTCCGGGCGCTGAGAGGAAGGAAGAGAGAGAGGAAAGGAGATTCCTCCTCCCCCCCCCCCCTTCCAGTCTCCGTCGCTTCTCTTGGCCCAGGGCGTTGGGAAAAGCAGAAAGTTTCTCGCCTCTGGGGCGAGTTAGCTAACGGTCCCGGCTGCTGCGCTCCTGCGCCGGCGAGATCGCCCAAGAAGACCCGTTAGATTCCTCTCGCCCGCTCTCTTTCCTCTTCCCCTCCTTCCTTCCTTCTCTCTCTCTCCCTCCCTCTGGCCCCGCCGTTGTCTCTTTCTTGTTTCCCTTTGATCGCTGCCTTCACGGCCACAATCACCTCTCAGCCAAGCCAAGCCAAGGCAGCCTTTCTCTCTCTCTCTCTCTCTCTCCCTCCCTCCACCCCCCTCCTTCTCTCACAAGACCCAGGAAAAGCAAAAGAGCTGAGGGAGAGAGAGAGAGAGAGAGAGAGAAAGAGAGAGAGAGAAAAAGAAAGAAAGAAAAGAAAAGGCACTTTGGAAAACGTCCGGTAGTTTTCACGTTGTCATGACCAGATCCTTCCTTGTGTTGTGGGGGGGGGGGGGAGCAGGAGGGAATGGACACACCGCGAAAGGAGGGGTGGATTACAGGGAGGGGGGCGATCTTTGAACAGCTCCATTAAAACACATACGCAGGAAAACCTCAACCGCTTAGCCAGACCCTGGGAAAAGCAGGGGGGTGGGAGGAGGAGGAGGAGGGAGAGCAGCGTGAGAAATCTGGAGCCGAGCGGGCGGAAGAGTTACTTTTCGGGGGCGGCCAAGGAAACTCCCTCTGCCGGGCAGGCAGCAGTCGGGAGGGTCGTGCGTGTCCCGCGCGTGGCCCTCTCTCCTCTGATCGCGGAAGAAGCGGTCGGAGAGGGAGGGGGGGTCCTGCGCGGCCCCGGGACATATCCTGCGTCGGATGTTTGGGGAGGGGGGTTTCAGCTGCCCCCTTTCTCTCCAGGTCCTTCCTTTCTTATTTGACTCACAAGTTCCAAGTCTCTCGCCCCCCCCCCCCCGCGCAACTAAACACTCGCACACTCCAGCCCCACACCATTCTTTGGCCCTCACTCTGAGCAACTTTTCTCTAGAGTTGAGGGCGGGGGGCATGAGGAAGACACTGGTGTAAACCCGAACCGATGTTACTTGCAATATTTTTGGGCTGGCGGAGGGGTGGAGGGCAGGAAAGGAAAGGAAACACAAAGAGAAAGCTTGGTTACAAACAAATGTGGGCGAGTTTTTGTGCGTTTCCCCCGTCGCTGGGGAGGTGTGAGAGAGCGACTTTTCAGGGCAGAAAGTCCTGGCCAAGTGCGCCCCACGGGCTGCCGTGTCTCCACTCACCCCATCTCATCTCCCCGGGGCTGCTTTCCAAAAAGGCAAAAAAACCCCAACAAAGTCTAAACAATATATTCGGGGCATCTTCTTCTCTCTCCCCCCCCCCCGCTTTTCCGCGTTCCCCGCCACTTTCCCTTTTAGCCTGGTGCCTGCCGTTATTTAAGGTGGTCCTGGCGAAAGAGGCACTTTTCTTGCCCACCCTCTCTCACCCGTCGCTTGTAATTTAGCAGACGTTTAAAAGCACTCCTTTCACCTCTTTTGTACGATTATTATTATTATTATTATTATTAAGCTGATTTGCTTACAACCACTGTCTGCTGTAAGGGTTTCCTCCCACCCCCCTTTCTATCATTTGCAAAAATGTTAAAAGAGCAAACCTTTTATGTCAACTATGCCGTCCTCTCCGCCGCCCGCCCCCCCCCCCCACCTCGCGCGCCACACACACAGGATATGTTAAATATCACATGGAATGAGATTCAGGCTTGGCATTCTTGATTATTGGGAAGGGTGATGTGGTTCAAGCCACCTTCTTTCTCTTCCCCGTGCGCGTGTATAAGACTGTTAGCTTATCTCCTGAAAGCGTGTCCAGTGTGGTGTGGTGAATATCTGCATGTATGATCTATCTGCATGTTCAGTGTTTCCTCCTGACAGTTTGTTCCAGGAGACAGAGAGAGAGAGAGAGAGGTGACATTAGCGGCGTGGAGATCAGGCATGAGATGCATGCAGGAAACACAGGCATCATTAGAGCAATGCAGAAAGACCCCTGAGGAATAGTCATTCTGCTTCTCTCCCCCCCCCCCCGACATTCTTCTGGGTGTCTTGAGAGAGAGGCAGAGAGCGCCTCTTGCCAGGTGAAAGTAACCTGTGTCTTTTAGACTCTGCAAACTTCTACTAAAGTCTAACCACTGTTTGACTCCAAGTGTCAAACCTGCGAGGATGGTGTTGCACTTAAAACCAACCCACAAAAAAGCAGACATCTTTCTCTGCTTGATGATGCGCGTGTTTTCTCGTTAAGCCATGTCTCAAGTGAGAACTATTCGAATTTTGAATAGCAGGTAGATCCATCGGGGTGTGTTTTCTTCTCATCCTCCTCCTCCCTCCTTCCTTTTCATCTCTCTCTCTCTCTCTCCTATTTTTTCCTCGACAAACACGTATTGGCCCCTTTGGGATTTGCTGGGGATTTATCTGAACGGGAGTGGATTTCTCTCTTCCACCCCCACCCCCTTCTTTTGGATTCCTGGAAAAGATGTCACTTTGCTGTGGTTGTGTTTTTCCTGATAACATTACACAGAACGGTGCTAATCGAAATCAGGGAGAAGAAATTCAGGGGCAGCTCATGAGAATCAAAATATTTGTGGCTTCATTAAAAAAAAGAGGGGAGAAGCTTTTTTTTTATTAAAAAAAGCATAAACTAGACTGATGGAATTTTATTTATTTGTGCAAGGTTTGCTCCCCCCCCCCCAATTATTTTTAAAGCAAGGGAAAATCATGATGGGCAGAATGAAGACCTTAAGCAGAGGTCCGGAGAGCATTCGGGGCAGTGTGCGCGCACCTATTTAAGTTTTAAGATGAAATGCTGCTTCAAATCATGATAGGCTTGTTGTTGTTGTTGTTCTCAAGCGAGCAAGTTCCTAAATTGCCTTAGAGGAGAGAAGGAAGTGGCGTGGGAGTGTGATGCGGAGATGCCCAGATTTGTGTGGCTGAAATGAGGGCAGAAAGGGGGAACCGTTTCCTTTTAACGTGGTCTCCCTCCAGAGGAGCTTGGCGCTTGTAGGAGCTCAGAGGAACCCGCAGCAGTCCAGGAATGCCTGTCGGTTTTTCAGGAAAGTTCAGTCAGATGATTCCCAGTCGCCTGACTCGCTGTGAATTGAAACACTTTCTCTCTGCGAGCGGGAGGCAAACCCCCAAGCTGCCTTCTATTTGCCTTTTTTTTTGCTTCCCTCTCCAACCCCCACCCCACCCTCTGCGTCCCCCTCCCCTCCCTTCTCTGCCCCTGGGAGATCCACCACCATCTCCACTGCCAGGCGAGCTGCAAACTTCCCCCAAGTTTTTGCTCTTGCTGTGGCGGCTGATGCTTAGGGTGTTAGGGGCCCCCTTTGGAGAGGAAAAAGATGCTGCGACTGATGTGATCACGGGGTGACCCCAGTCCTCTCCCCATCAATTTTCTCTCCTGTCTCTATGAGAGATGGTGAGGGTTAGGGTTTTGGCTGGTTTGAGGGTTTGGTTTTGTTTTTTTGGAAAAAGCAAAAGAGCCACGGGTTGGGGAATTCGGATGGTTCTCTGCAGCGCAGGAGCGTGGAGCAAAAACCCTGGCAAAGTTGACTTCCTCCTTCTGCCCTTAGTGAGGGGGTCCCTCCACAAAGTTCTTCCCGATCGCTTGGAGGAATGGGAGCAAGGCCCCCGTGTCCCCCCTCCCCCTCCCCAAAAGAGCAGGCCAAGCAAGCGGGCAGCCTCGCTCATCTCTCGCGTCCGGGAACCAAACTGACAGCAGCCTCGACAAGCCTCTCTCTCTCGAGAGCGGCTTGCCAGCTCCCCAAAAAGATGGGGGGAAGAGACGGGGGAAAGATTCCCAGCCACATTCCTAGCTGAAAAATAACATCTTTAGTGTGTGTGTAGGGTGCAAATCTGAGGGCAACGGAGAAAAACAGTGAGAGCGAGTGGGATGCTTTTTTTGGTTGGTTAGTTGTATTTTTTATTTTTTTATTACTTTTTGGACGTTTCAGGAACAGCTGGGAGAATGGTCCCGAGGCAAGCCTTATTATTATTATTATTATTATTATTATTATTATTTTACAAGTGCGAAAATCCACAGCAAAGGGATCCTTTTATTTTGAAAAGTTGAGTGATCTCTGAAGATACTGCATTCTCCTCCTCCCTCCCTCCCCCACCTGGCTCTCGTATTTGTGTATTGCAGACCCACATATATGCGTGCTTCTGTATATAATATATGCATCTCTGTCTATATGAATGGCACACTCACGTGTGTGTGTGTGTGTGTGTGTGGCACTCCAGAGAAGAGGCCAAGGTGTGCACCGCCTGTCATCTTTCTCACACCCGAGCAAAGCGAGGCGCCCGGAGAACACAAGGGGCTGTTTTCCCCCTGTCAAGGTGGATGTATTTATTTTAGTTTGAGGTTCTTGGCGGGCAGAGATGGAAGTCCTCAAGAGAATCTGTTAACTCTCCTTTCCCGTAGATCAAGTGCCGTCTAAAAACGTGTCGCCTCAGAGTTTGGGACTCGTCTTAGAAAGTCACCCCCCCGCCCCGTCTAATATTCCCCCCACCATTTGTCGTATATTCTGTCTCTCTCTCTATCCAGTTCTGAATCTTACAGATGAATCAGGGAAATGGAGTAGAGCCTTCTTCTTTTTTAAGCACGTAGGGTTGGAAAATCACAGGGGAGTCTAAAAATCAAGCTTTGTGTGTATTGAGGGGCAGGGGGGGGGGACAACTCCCTAAGGGCTGGAAGCGAATCTCTCTACCTCTCTCTCTCTCTTTCTGTCTCTCCCTCTCTCCTTTAAAAGTGGGAAGAGTGTTGATTCCCTGAAAGGCATCAGGCATGTTTGGCCTCCACAGCATCTGGGCAATCTGCATTATCCCCCTTTGCTTTTAAGGTGCATTTTCTCCTCTCTGAAAGGGACGCCTTTGTCCTCTCCTGCCCACCCCCTCTAGCCGCAGAGCCCCCCCACCCCACCCCCTAGCCGGTTGGGCTTCCCAAGGTAGACCCTATTTTGTGCCTGTCACGCAGCGGAGGGAGTTTGCAGGTTCGCAAGTTGCCCACAGACAATTGATTGTCTGCCCTAATGTGTTTCATTTACATGTTTATAACGTCAATAGTGCTGGGGTGTCCACCGTACCATTCATCCAGGCATTCTCACAAGGGTACAATTGTCTGAATGGCGAAGTCAGACACCTTTTTGATTGCTCTTTAGTTGTCTTTTTTAGACAACTAGAGGGGGGGGGGAGAGAGAGAGGTCTCTGAGGCAGAAACACTAGTTGAAAACGTGCAGCATTAAATGTTACCAAGAAACAGATGGGGAGGGGAGGGGGAGGGAACCCCCCTCCGATATATAAACGAAACCAACAATTCTAAAGGGGAAAAGGAAGGGAATAAAACCATGATTCCCCCCCTCCAAAAAAACACTCTCATTAACTATTTTTGTGCGCGCGCCCGCGCCTGTAGTTTCCCTTAGCATTTTAATTATTATTATTTTTAATCAATGGATGTAGACACCCGCCCTCCCCGTTCTTAAAAGCTTAAGGACAATCCTCTGGAAGGAAGCATCCCTGAACTCCGAAAGGTTTGCTTCAGTGTAAGGATTTGGCTGCTCCGCAAGCCACCCGCCCCAAATCAATGCACGTGTGTGTGGACTGTGGATACATATTTAGCGATAGCAGCGCCGCTGCGCGCTGGGCCGGATGAGGAGGCAGCTTCTGTCTATTTAAGCAGCAGAAACTTTGCGAAGCTAAGTTCCCAGTGGTTCCTCGTGGAAAAGCCTAGCAAGAGCCTAGGCTTTCTGCTTGGATTTACGGTTGCAGAACCTAAATTAAGCGAAGTTGGGGTTGGGTCTGAGGCGTTGCAATGGCAATGCAAACCATTATTATTATTATTATTATTATTATTATTATTATTCTCAGGTGTGTTGGATCATTTCATCTTCCCTTTCTCCACCCCACCCCCGCCGAATGCCACGCTGTCTGTTCTCTCCTGAGGTCGCTTCTGATGGAGGCGAGACTGGATTAGCCTCCTTTGCCTCCACCACTCAGCGGCCCTATCTTCTTCATTCATATCAATTAGATGTCTAATGTAGCCCTATAGAGCCCATATGGAGGCACCAAGGAAAGGCAGGTTTCACATTACACTCCGAAGAGAGGAAGGAGGCGGAGGGGTTGGGTGGGTGGGCGCCATTCCCTTCCACCTCTAAAATTAAGACAAAACCAGAATTATCCACCAGCTGAGAAACAAGGTGGCTTATTTCCTCTCTCTTCAAGTTTGGAATTTTATTTTATTTTATTTTTTTTCAAGTGAAGAAATCTCAAACTTTGCAAGAAAATAAATAAATATTTGAGCTGTAAAAACAAAACACCATGCCTGTTTTGTGGACGGCTTTTTTATTTTTATTTTCTCGTATGCCTACCAGGGAAGACACACACACACACACACCGAGGCACACACACAGAGCGAGTAGCTGCACCGTTAGCTGAACCCCTGACACGGCGGTCTTTTGAATGCCTTAGGTATGATTTCACTTTCGCTCACATCAATGCTGACCTGAATGCCTTTCATATCTGATCCGCTGTGTCTCTCCCAGTAAACATCCCCTGAGGGGAGAACAAAGAAAGGGTCTCTTCTTCTTCTTAATCACAATTCAGTCCGTTCACCCGCCGGCAGGCTAGATTTGCATTCTGCAACAGAAAGCCAAGATGAAAAGAGAGAAAAGAGAGGAGAAAGAGAGAGGGAGAAGAGAGAGGGAGAGAGGAAAGGGGGGAGGAGGAGGAGGAGAAGAAGAAGAAGAAGAAAAAGGAGGAGAGGAAGAAGGAGAAGAAGAGAGGGGGCAAAAGCAGAAGGGTGGAGGCTGAGTCAAATAGCTGAGGTGTTTTGTAGCTGTTTGTTGGGCTTCCCCTAGTTACAAGCCTTATATAGCTGCCCGGCCTTCGCTCTTCTGACAGGCAGATAGTGTTACAAGATGGCATGCGGGTACTATTCATGGCCACTCGCCGCGAACACTTGAGGTAGAAAGTGTCAGGGAGGGGATCAAATGCCTCTCTCACCCTCCATGGACAAGGCTGCCGGCAGTCTGGGGCTTCAGGGCAGGTGGGCGCAGGTCGCCACACGTTTGGCCCTGAGGGCTCTCCGAGCCTTTGGCTGCCTGGCTTGGTTTTCCCTTTTCCGAGTTGGACTCAACCCTGGGCGCACGTTTCCACTCATTCCCATCTTAGTTTCACCTGGTCGGGAGCTTCTAAGGCTGGAACCCGAAGCAGTTGACACCTAGACCTACCATCCTCTGCATGTTCAGTCCTCTCCCCGCCCATCTTCGCGGTCCCTGGGACTTACTCCCCACGGAAGCGTGCGCTTTAGCATCGCAGACTTGGAGGAGAAAGTTCTGCGCGCGCGCAAAATAACTCGGTTGCTTTCGGAACATCAGGGTGCTGCTACCTGCAAGTGAGGACTGCGTTGTCTGCAGGATCCGTGGCTCCCACCCCGAAGTCATTACCTCGGAATAGCAGCCACAACGCAACCTGATATTAATAAACGGGTTGAGGATAGGAATGTGGTCGCATAACTTCCTCGGAAGAAATGCCCGTCGTGTTCAACGTGGCATTGCTTGCAAGCAAACGCGGATGCATTTTCACGCCGATGTCAGAGGTGTGAACGATCCTGTTCACTCTACACGGGATTAGGCAGGAAATCTGAATAATTAAGGACTTGCTTAAATCAGTCTAAGGGAGCCACGATTGGGCCCTAGCCTGCTTACTGGGAAGTCTGTCCCCCTGGGATTTATCCGGACCTAATCGGCGAGGCTTTGCATCCAAAGTTTGCGTCCTAATTCCACTTCTAAGTAAGTTTCATTGAAAGGAATTGCACCCCCATTTAAGTGAACATGTTCAGGATGGGCTGTTAAACTTTCTAAAAGTAGATTTAAGATTGGTTAAACATTCACCTGTAGATCAGCGAGATTTGTCCATATAATGTGGGGGTGCCAGCCCGACCATTACACACACACACACACACACACACACACACCCCAATTTCTATTTACAAAAATTAAACTTGCTTTAAGCAAATCCATTGACCTGTTATTCCCCTAAACACACATTCTGAGAAGCTGGCTCTGCTGAATTGAGTGAGACTTGCTCCTATGCAATGTCCTTTTGGTTTGCAAAACTAGTTTGAATCATCAATTAAATGCGTTAGTACTGTTCGGTACTGAAATTCTACTTTCCCCAAACCGATTAATTAACCCAGTTGCTGTTGTTTTTTAACCTACAATAATAATCCGTGACTCTCCACTGAATCGATTAATCTCTTTTATTAATAGATGGATAGAGCACAGCTAGCTCTTACTGTTCCTTCTCCATGAACTAGGCGAGATGGGTTAGGGAGAGAGATGTCTGGTCCATAAGAGGGGAAGAGGAGCATAACTTGCTCCTACTTTCAAGCCACAGATAGTGAACGGAATCGAGGTGCTGGTCAATAGACACAATCATAGTATTAATGAAGGGGGCTTTAGCTTGGCCTGTTGTTGCTACATAATCTCAAATTTGCAGCTGGAAAGCACACGCACAGGTATCCTAACTTTCTCATAACTTATTGTGACCAGGTGCTACACCCTAGCCCAATCCCTACTTTTGTTAATTTTCGAAAAATATATTTATCTTTTAAAATCGATTTCTATAACAACAACAACATTTTGAATGTTCCCAAGTTATCGTTAGGTTCTAGTCACACACACACACACACACACACACCGTTCTTTACTAAGAGAGAGATTATTTATAACTCGAACCTGCTTACTGAGAAGTATTTAAGCCCTTTCAGCGAGAGCTGTCAAATTTTGCCTGTGTTCTTCGCCTCCATTTGCAGCAAGTTTTAAAAAAAGATGGAGAGAGGAGGGGGGGGGGAGGATCTGCAACTGCTAGGCTTGAAATAACTGGGCTAGAAGAGCAGAAATCTTAAGTGACAACTTTTCAACCACACTATCTCTTGGCTACCAACATGTCATTTTTCAGGGCCACCCCGCCCCTTTTGGTTGTTTGTTTGTAGCGGTTAAAAAAAGAAAGATAGTAACAGCTTTCCCTCCCTCCACCCCAATATCTCATCGGCAACTAGATTAAACGTGCTAAAGGAAACGAGAGAGAAACAGAGAATATGTCGGAAGAGTGTGAAAAGATTTCTCCTTTTTCTTAGAGGTGCTGGGGCGGCCTTTCCTCTCCCTCTCCCAAAAGGAGCGCACCCCAACTAGGAGATGTTACCGGTGGAAGGAAGGAGGCATGTGACACAGATTCCTGATTTACACCAAAAGATTTGCAGAATTTGAAAAAGAGATTATCTCTGCACCTTCCACCCCAGACTTTCACCCCTCCTCTTTTTTTGTCCACCCCTATGACCCAAGCAGTGGAGGATTTAGGCAGATTTACTTCAGTAAACACCTTGAACACTTGGGGTGAAAGCATGAGCCTGCTTTTTGGGGGGAGGGAGGGAGGCTTTTGTTAAATGAGGTGCTGGGATAAGGCTTTGCCAAGCAGCTGTGATATTAACTTACCCAGAAGCGAGGTTTTCTCTCTTTTTTGGGGGGGGGGGGAGCTGTTTAACTCCTCGCGTGCCGTTCACTTGCACTCATCAGATATGACGGCATGTTCTCGGGACTTTTATCTTCGAGCTATGACTGTTCATAAATGACAGACAGAGGGAAAAGCTTGGCATATTCCCATGCACTCTTAAACCAACAGCACTGCACACTTACAACACAGTAGGTGCAGCAGCAATCCTCGCTACACGCTCAGCTGGGAGCAAGTTGCGTTGGATTCGGTGGGACTGACTCCTAAAGGACTCATCCCCTAGGATCGCGCTGATCCACGTGGTGTAGGTGTGGATCTGAAGCTCGAGTTAAATCTGGGGTCACTGAAGCTTCCCGCAACCCAGCAAGGGAATCTGTGGCAAGCAATTCCAGCCTTGCCCTTTCGCCAACTTCCCAAAGGCAGGAAGGTGCTTGTTTTGCATCTTTAACCTGTTTCCATGAATTTTTTCCCCTTAAAGTTCCATTAATTTCAGGGGAGTTTCTCAGTTTGCTGAGGTGCCTCAGCCTTGGGAGCAGAACAGAACCTTGACTTCTTCTTCTTCTTCTCAGCCCCTCAGAATCTTCACTCTGGTCCCAGAGAACGAGCGGATTGGGGTTCAGGCGTCTTGGCCCCGGAGAGACACGTGGGAATGTCACTCCTTTCGAATTCAGAGTTGCTCTCAACTATCAGGATGCGTAGATTTGGTTACAGTTTCTACAGGTTATTTTATTTCCTTCTTCCTTTCTAAAAAAAAAAAAATATCGCCAGGTTTCTTTCTCTCCACCCTCCCTCTTCTACATTTTTTGGGGGGAGGGGGGCAGAAAAAACCCCTGTAGGTGTCAACGTTAGAACAGCCACAAAAACGTGTGAGAAAGTAAAGGGTATGAGACATGACAGAATTAAAGGTGTTTGCTATGTTGTTACCCGTGTGTCAAGTTGGCAAACCTCCCTTTTGTCACAGCCTCCTGGTGCTTTCTGATAGCGTGCCGATCATTTTCTTGCTTTTCTTTCTAGGTTGATGCAGCAGTTTTGAACCGGGATGCGAGTGGGATTGTGCGGGCGGGGGCCTAGAGAGAGAGAAGGGGAATGCAAAATGTGGTGCACGCGTTACTATTCCTGCAAGCCTGGCTCCTCCATGTCGAGTCTCTCTCTCTCAATCTCTCTCTCCCCCCCCCCCCCAATCCCTGACTCCAGCTTCTCTCTCAAGGAAGCCTCTTTCCTTGCCTGCTTTTGCCTCTCAATCCCAGAGCAGCAGCAGCAGCAGCAGCAGGCGCGTTTCTAGGATCTGGCAATGGAGCGCAGCTTGGCAGGAATGCCAACTGCCAAATCATCCCATAATTATGCTTTATGTCGTTTTAGATGAATGACCGAGCATGCAGTATTCCTTTGGAAAGGGGTGGGGTAGGGGCAGAAATATCTGGAAAAGCAAGAGCTGTTTAAAACAAGCCCTCCCCTCAAATCTATCATCTATCTATCTATCATCTATCTATCTATCTATCTATCTATCTATCTATCTATGTACTAGACTTTCAAAAACCTGGTCAGGGTCACCGTTGGAGAGCTGAATTAAAGTGATCCCATTTGTGATCTAATTGAGGTTGGCACCGTCCGTTGCGGTAGCAATAAGCGCAAGGCAGCAGCGCGTCCGAATCCCAGAACCGCAGCAATTGCGATCTGGCGCTGGAAACCGGAGCTGCAACGGGGGCGGGGGCTGCTGGTGGTAGACTACTGAGATGTGAAACGTAGCTTCGATCCTTCACCGTCCCCTGCGCACCCCAGAACCACAAGGCCCCTCTGCCCAGCTCTTTTAACTCCGCGCGTCGCGGTTTGAAAGCGGGAAAGTGGAACGCGCCAGGAGAGGCGCGCAGGCAGGGGAGGTTGGCCGAGCAATTTGCGCGCCGCTTCTCCTGCCCTTAGCAAAGAGCCCAGCCAGGCGCTGGTCCCTGTCTAGACTGCAAAAGTATACCTTCCCTCCCCTGAGCCCCCGATTGAATCAAGAGAAGCGGCTGCAGAGCCGCGTTAGAACAGCTCTGCCTAAACAGGAGCAAGCCTTCCCCCTCTCCAAAAAAAATAATCACCCCCTATCCTATATTTTAATCTATTCCGCGCGGGGTCCAGGAATGCATATTATGGGGGGGGGGGACCGGGATCGAGGAGCGTTTACATACGGGAGGATAGTGGGGCGGGTGTGCGTGTGTTGTTGTTGGGACTCACTTGGCAGCGTGGAAAAGTTGCATCTCGAAAGAGAGGCGAGAATGTTGCCACCTGCCTAGGCGTGGGGGAATCCGTTGTGACTCCGTATTCCGATCCGAATTTAAAAGCGTATTTGTGGGTAGGGGGGGAAAGGACTTATACAAATACTATGCTGTTTGCAGCGAAGGGTGACAAGTGTTGGATGTGTGTGAAAGGAGTTCAGCGTGTAGCGTCCTGGATTTGGGACTGATTTTGAAGAAGCCTGTTTATACGGACGCCTTTGAAACAGGAGCACATTCGGCGCGCTGGAGTTTTCCAAGCGTATTGCTACCTTTAGTCTTCTTAGATATCCAGTGATTATGTGGAGACTGTTGTGCTATGTGCGCTGGTCTCTCCCCCCCCCCCCCTTTTAAGCCACCAACGCACACTTAACATTCTTATTCAGTGGGTGTTAGGCTAGTTCGACTCTTTCCACTTTCCAGCTTCACTAACGAACCAGAGTTGATAGGGTGTGTATGGTTGCGAGCAAGCAATTAATTAAAACAGAATTGGAAGTTCTTTTACTCTTTGTTATTGGGGCACTGGAGGAAAGGGCGGCTGGGGGTGGGGGCGCGGAGAGACGGGAGAAATAAACTGGAATAGATTATCACCACATCAGGCAAGAGACCAAAGTGAGCTCGGCAGAGAGCGCTTTTTTCTGGGACAGTCCGGCAAAAGCCTTTCCTTTCTGCCACCGCGGGAGCTGGGCAAGGGGTGCATCGCTGTGATACTTGGGAACGTGGCAGTGCGTAGTTGTTCCGCGGTCTATACTTGTGCCTCTTCACATTTTCTCTCCCGCTTCCTCCAGTCGCACACGCCATGGGTTTGATTTTGGGTGGGAATGAACCCCAGGCAAGGTGCGAGGCAAGAGAAAGAATCAGTACCAGGACGAGGAGATGTAGATGCTGTATTGCGGAGCCTCTGACCTGGATGGTTCCGTCTAACAAGTGAGTGGATTTCAGCCACGTCAAATGCTTCAGCAAAAGACTCGGCTGGCTTCAGGTGGCTCCACCCAAGAGCCATTAGTTCATGGGATCCAGAGCAGGGTCTCCAGCTCTTCCTCCGGGCTTGGCTTGACACATGGTGATGCTGGCCGGCACTTCCTTGGCAATTGCAACAACAGGCCAGGCCAGGCAGAATTTGTCCCGCTGGATCCTTATTCTGGAAGGCAGTCCCACAGGTGTTGATGACAACCCAAGCAAGATTTCTTTGATTTCTGCCTTACTTGGCCAGTCATATGACAGCCGAATTATTCAGGCTCCCATTAATTTCCCCTTCCTCTTTGGGGATTAAATGTAGTGATACTTCTTCTCCTTAACCTCCCTGTGCTTCAAAAAGGCATAAATGCCAGCCCTGTTATTCGCTGTGGGTTAAACCATAGAGCCTAGGGCTTGCTGATCAGAAGGTTGGCAGTTCGAATGCCCACAAGTGGGTGAGCTCCCGTTGCTCAGTCCCTGCTCCTGCCAACCTAGCAGTTTGAAAGGACACAGTGCAAGTAGATAAGTAGGTACCGCTCCAGCGGGAAGGTAAACGGTGTTTCTGTGCGCTGCTCCGGTTTGCCAGAAGCGGCTTAGTCATGCTGGCCAGAAGCTGTCTGAGAACAAACGCCAGCTCCCTTGGCCAGTAAAGTGAGATGAGCGCTGCAACCCCAGAGTCATCAGTGACTGGACCTAACAGTCAGGGGTCCCTTTACCTTTACTGGCCTCTTAGGCTGCAACTATGTACACTCGGTGTGAGGAACCTCCTGATGTGGTTGGACTTCATTTCCCATCAGCCGCAGCCAATGCCTAGGGATGATGGGAATTCCAGTCCAGCAACATCAGCAGGGCCACAGGTTTCCCCATCTCTGCTTTGTACGTTTACCTGAGAGTAAGTCCCACTGAAATCACTGAGGCTTACTTCTAAGTTATCATGTTAGGGGTGTGCAGGGATGTGCAGTTAACCTGATTTTCCATTTAGCTCACAAAACAAGCAAACAAAAACATGAATTGAAATGGAGTGGAAGGCTGTAGATTGCATGAGGACTGGCACCCCAATTTTGAGCTGTGTTTGGTTGCAAGGGAAATCTGTTGATGCCCATTAAATTCACTTTCAAGCAGGTGTGCTTGCATCCGAATCCCGTTTAAATCTGTGCAACTGCATGAGTTTAAGCAGGCTGAATTTGAAGTAGGTTTCATGTACGGGCAACCAGGGTAATTAAAAAGTAGCAGAAAGGGTGAGTCCTGACAACCACCCTGCCAGGCATGGTACAGTCTGCGTGATCCATCTAATCCGCATTCTTAACTGAGAGCACCTGGAAAATTTAGCAACCTGTATTATTTGATTGGGGTGGAGAAGAGCATGCGTAGATGCCTTCTCTGCTGTAATATATAGATGTGGCATCTGCTGTGGGATATACCTGTACTGTATCTCTAACATCAAGTAATATTTGTAATCTTGCATTCAATCATATATACATAACAAGTGGTTTGGTAGGAACTATAATTATGAAGACTACCTATGCTTTAGGGACAGGGAAACAGAGGCACAGAGGCCTGGTTTAAGAATACTGTACGTTTAAAAGAAGTTCTAGTTCAGGCTATTGGAGTAGAGGCAGGTAAGGAAGGATGAATGGGAAGTTGGAGGTTCAGGACTAGAGTCAAGTAATAGAATTGTAGAGTTGGAAGGGACCCCGAGGGTCATCTAGTCCAACCCCCTGCAATGCTGGAAACTTTTGCCCAACGTGAGGCTTGAATCCCTGAGATCACGCTCCACTGACAGGCACGGTCACAACATGCAGAAGTATAATAATAATAATAATAATAATAATAATAATAATTTATTATTTATACTCCGCCACTCTGGGCGGCTTCCAACAAAACACTAAAATACAATAACCTATTAAACATTAAAAGCTTCCCTAAACAGGGTTGCCTTTAGATGTCTTCTAAAAGTTTGGTAGTTATTTTTCTCTTTGACATCTGGTGGGAGGGTGTTCCACAGGATGGGTGCCACTACCGAGAAGGTCCTCTGCCTGGTTCCCTGTAACCTGGCTTCTCGCAGTGAGGGAACCGCCAGTATGTGGTGGTGGAGAACCTGTGGTTACTCAGTGGAGAGGGAAGGTATTCTGTGTGCGCACTAGGGCACATTGCAAGACCAAGGCCTGAAAACTTGCCATGGGGTGCAACTCGGGCTCCAATTCAGTCCCAGAGAGGAGTCTCGGTTCTCTTACTCATCTGGACAACAAACAAGCGCCTTCGAGTTGCTGTTCCAAAAGGGAAGTGAGTCTCTTTGCCCCCAATTTGCAGGAAAGTTGGGGACCATAGCACTCAAACTACGCAGGCGCAGAGAAAGAAGCCCAGCCCAGGTATCTAGAATGAGGGGCGGGGATCGCCTGGCAACAGCTTCTCTGATTGGCCAGGGCGCTTCTCAAACCCTAACCCTACACCGCGCCCCGCCCCTCTTCCCACGCCCTTCCTGCTGCAGATCGGAGGCAGATCGTCAATCCATCCATCTATCCCTTCCCTCCTCTTTTCCCACGCGGATCGGATAAGGCTGGTTCAGCTCTTTTAATTCTTTGTCTCTCCGGCCAAGACAAATAAACCCAGGCGAGTTTTCGAAGTTTTTTAGCGTGGCAAAAGTACGTCGTCCTGGACGGAGGTGATCTGGTCTTTTTCAAAAAGGGAGCAGCTCCCCCACTTTTGTGTGTGTGTGTGCGCGCGCGCGCAGGCAAAGAGAGAAGGAGGCCAAAGCGGCTAATCTGAAGGTCCGACATGACCCCGGACACTTCGGGAAACGTGCGGAGTTTTACACTTGCGCGCAGATAAAAGTGCGAGGTGGTTGGAGCGCCCCCTCCCCCCGCTTTGTGAAACCCGGGCTCACGAATGATACGTGTCAGTAGGTTCTTTGATAGGGCTGCTGGCCAGAGTGTTTTTGTGCTGTCAAGCTGCGATGTCGAACAAACACCTCCTCTGGGACAGAGTGATAAATGCAGAGACAGGCTGGCTTCAGCCAGTCTCTGCAATCTCTCCATCCCCGCAAACTCGGCCCCCTCCTCCTATTCAACACCCTCTCCTCCTCCCCTCTCCCTAGGAGCCAACACACACACACACCACACACACTCCCTTCTCTCTACCTGAGATTGACGTTTGCAGCCGAGGCACCTGGGGATTTCTGGCGTGGCAAGCCTGAGTAATTATTGCTACTCACGCCCCCCCCCGACCCCCAACAAGTCTTGATAGGAAACTAGCAGCTTGCTTCTTGCCTACCTTGAAGCCTCTAGGACTCTTCCTGAGTTTGCAACCCAAAGAACTTTTTGTCTGCTTTGGAAGTCTACTTTTGGAATTCTCACCCCCCCCCTTTTTTTGGCCTTGCTCTAATAATTTCAGACCTAACAACTCTCATCCCCCTCTCCCTTCCCATCTCCAGCCGCCCAAACAAACTCTTGCGCTGGGGTTGTGTTGCGACACAACACTCGACTTTGTTGCTTTTGGCGTGCGTTTGTGGTGGCGGCCGGGGTTGCTGTTGCTGTTTAGGTTCCCAGTTGCTTTCTACTTTTCACTTCCAAGTCTTCTTTTAAGGGCTGGGGTTTCAAATGTGTCCTCATCTTAACTATCCTCTCTCTTTCTCCCTCTTATTCCTCCAGCCCATTATTTTCTTTGACTAAAACCTATTTACTCGCCTCTTTGTGTGCGTGCGTTTTTGACATTAAACGAATTTCCATCTCCAGCTCCTGCAAATCTCGAAAAAACAGATAAACCATTATATTCTCCCCCCCTCCCCTCGCCTTACAACCTCCTCCCCCCCCCCTTCCTTGCTAGTATTTTAAAGCAGGGGATCCTGACAAGCTGTACTATTATTGCACTTTATGTTTTAGTAGATGTTTGCTGTTGCTAGTTACAGCAACACTTATCATAAGACAGCAAGAAAAGAGTAGTCCCTGGTAATTAAAGTAATGAAATATTCATTTACTCTACCTTTTCAGTAGTCTCACAAATTAGGCTGCTGCATTTAATGCCTGCACTGCCTCTGTTTTTATTATAATGGCAGCTTTCGCATCTGCAATTAGGACTAATTCTGACAGTTACAATTTCTGAGGGATGGTAAACAGCGAACGAGATGTGCAGCAGTGGTATTACACGTGAAAAAGCCCTTGTCTCTTTAACCTTGTTGTTTTTTTTCTCTCGCAGAGGTTACCTTTTCCCGATGGTGCAAAATCGACTTGACATAACTGTTCATCAGTTTCAGGGTTTTCCCTGGAGGTATTTGCATCAAATCAACCCAGTCAAGCTTCAAGTTGAAATTGGCAGGCCAGAAACTGACAGGGTAGCGACTGGGAAAGAGACAGCTAAAGTGCAGGCAGTAAACTGACAGCAGCAGAGTGAAAGACACACACAGAGAGAAGCTTTTCAACTTTAGTGGGAAGGGGTGGCGGCGGCTGGGGGGGGGGCTGCAGAGAGAGAGAAACATCAACTCTAAACCTTTTTAGGTCTTAATAGTACTGAATGCAGGCAGCAGCTCCTGAATTGTGTTGGGAGACCCAAAGGTGTCTCCGCTCAAGTTCTTCGGACCAGGCAGCAATACTAAGATCTGGTTCACTGGTGTATAAACTCTTCTTGCTTAATGTGATAGGATGCCTAAAGAGGAGTGGTCAGCCTTAATTAGATCACAGTGAAAGTTCCTGTGGTACCTCCTATGAACTTTCCAGAGAGATGGGGAAGGGTGCAGTGAAATAGAAAAGGAAGGTCCCTACCGTAGGCATCCAAGGAATAAATGAGAACCAAAGGTTGGGTTGCTGTGCAAGACTGTAGCTGAAATCCTACACAGGGGCAGGTTCTTTTCAGTGCCATCTAACTGTTATAGGAACAGTCCCGTCTATATTCAGGGTTGCTGCATATGTGCATCTAGCTATCTATTCATATGGATGAATATGAGTACCAAATTCTAGTCTTACTTTCATTCTGCACCACAGGTAAACTGTTGAGAGACTAGACACATTTTTATGGGATACAAGCGAAGACATATATTGACTTGCTGAGTGCAATCCTATGCATGTTTACTCAGAAATAAGACTGATGGTGTTCAGATGAGGCTTGTACTCAAAGAGTACGCAGGACGGCAGCCTAAAATACAGCCCCACAGAAGTTTCCCTTTCAGCAGAACTAAAGCAAATTCTTAATTTCATGGAACCCCTTTCAACGAAATAGACTCCCTCCCCCCAGATCACTCAATAGCGGTGTGCTTTTATATTCCTGTTTTAAAACATCATTGCCTAGAATAGATTTTCTTAAAACAGTAGGCTGTGAGAGAAGATGAAACCTTGACAAAAATCTGACATCCATCTATTATCCTGGATTAGAAAGTTCAGTTAATTCAGGGAGATCTATTTCCAAGCAAATATGTATGTAGGAAGCAGAGGTGCTCGTGAAAACCTCATCCTCCTTACATTTACTTAGTGGCAAACCCACAGATTTCAAAGAAACTGGCCTCCCAATGAAGTCTGGGAGCAATGCAATCCTAGCCGCGTTTCGTAAGAAGTGTCTCGCTGATTTCAAGTGAGACTTAATTCTAAGCACTGCAGCCTATTTTAAGATCCCTTCTGATTCTGATTTAAAGAAATGAAAATAATATGCAAGAATATGAGAGTCACATTCATGATTATTTCTGCCGCCCCCCCCCCCCACAAAGGGGGAGAAGTAGCAAAAAGAAAACCCTTCCTCATATATGAGATATAGGTGTATATATTATGCATCTGTTATGAATGCAAGTATGCACAGTTTATAAGTTCCACATTTTTGTTGTTGTTTTTCCCCTTTTCGGCATTCGCTCGCTGATTTATTTCTTTTTTTGAAAAAATCCTCCTCCTCACTTTCCCTAACCAGACTTCTGCTACAGTAAAGCCTTGCTTTCAAACAGTTTTTCAGCCCTACATGTGACAGGCATTGGCTGATCTGCTGATGCCCATTCGACAGGCACTGTTGAGCTAAAGTAGTGTGACGGCACAGTTTTGTTAAGCTGTGAACAAAGGACTGGAGATGCCTCAGTAGCATCATCCATGTGCATATTGGCCTTGTCACAGTTTTGCTTGATTTAATGCTCTGTTTATTCCTAGATATTAGAAGTTAAATTCCAAACAATATGTTTTCCCATATAGAACAAACTTTAGTTTGAAGGCTTCCGCTCCTGAGGATGGCAGATCCATTTTGGTCTGACCAATTGCCATACAGCCAGCCTTGAAAACTCAGTATCTTGGATAAGAAGGGCTGCCAGCCTTTCCTTTGCTGTTTGTTATCCATTAAAAAAAAGGAGGAGGAGGGACAGGGCAGGTGGGGGGTGGGTGGGAAGACAGAGGAGAGAGATGAGATTTCCTTAATTTTGAAAAAAAAGCTTATTTTTTTTTCTTTGATCATTCGTTGAGAGTTGCTATTTATTGCAACAGTGGATTTTCTTATAAGCTCCTAAGGAACGGGTTACCCTTGGCACAGAAGAGGGGCAGGCTGGCTGGCTGGACTTTTTCAAATGACATATCACCCCCATGGTACTGCTGTGATAAAAGGAATCTTTTTGCAAATACCTGTAAGCACTGTCAGGAGGCTCAGCAGCCAGAAATAAAGATGCCAGATGATGGAAGGTGAACAGGAATGAAGACGAAACAGGATTTAAGATAGTTTGGAGGGAAATGCTCATTAGGAAAACAGAACTTTATAGAGAGGGAGCTCTGACAACAGAGGAACTGAATGTAGGGGGTGAAATCCAGGGCGCAATTCTGTTGCACTGAAGAGAGGTGGTTGTTTTTTTAAAAATGTATTTTTAAGGTCTGCTTCCCCCTCCCCACCCAGCCACCTTCAGGTTTGTGCAAGTGTTTGCTAGGAGATTAGCAAGCAGACTTATGCAGAGGATGTAGCCATGGCAAGCTGATTTTTGCTGGAAGGAATGCTCCTTAGGTCAGGGTGTGAAGACACAAGGAGCAGCAACGAACTGGGGTCGGAGAGCAGGGATTTCCCACTTTCCGTCTCATGCCAAAGACAAATGTTCCTGGTGGAAGGATTGGTGGCGAGGCATCAAATCCCAGCAGGAGCACAGATGTTCCCCCTTTTTATAGGTTTCCCAAGGAACACTTTGGCTCTGAGCAGTTTATCCCAGTCTGGGTCTGCATGTGAATGGACAGGCAGCCTGGTTTGTGTGTTTCCCCCCTCCCGGCAGGGTCAAGCATAGGGTGGCGGGGCAAGTGCGGGTAAAGCCAACTGTTATCTGCAGCAAACCACCCAGGTGACCGTTTTTGCATCCTGCAGTATCTGCCTGGGAAGTACTGCTCCAAGCTGAGGACTCCCCTCAGAGCTGTGCCTGAAGACAGAGTGCTGTGGGGATGCTCTGCGAATTAGCTTTGGCCATATTTTGGCTGTGCAAACCATGTTGGCTAGGAAGGACAAGCTCAAGGCATTAGGTTTCTCCACCAAAAATGTAACATCTGCTCAGTGCCAGAAGGGGGAAGGAAACTACGGGGAGATATCCCATGCGATAAAGATTTCCTGGAGTGGAACCATAATGTGTAAATAAGATCAGTGTGTCTGAGTTTGATGTTGTAAAAGATTCTACCAATCTCTTGCAATCCTGGGCAATTTTGCCTCATTTCTCCTTCCGTAAAAGAGAGCCGTTCTTTGACTTTGAGGGCTGCGAGTAGGTGGAGTGATTGGGGGGGGGGGGGAGAGAACACTCAACAATATGGAAGAATCCCTTCTCCTCACAGTTCATTCGAGAGCCTGCATCTGAAATTGAATCTGCCGGACAAAAACCTGTCCCATTTTTTTTTCTACCTGCCCTTAGTCTGCCTCCTTTCAACTATGACAGTTTTACTAACTGAAATGAATGGCTTTGCCTTCCGTGGTACTTTTCTTAGTACACATTTACATCAAGGGCTGCAAACAGAGAGCTGGGTGATAAATGTAAGGGAGAATTTGCAGAGAATAAGCTTTAGTGCAATGTATATTTATAGAGAGAGAGAGAAAGAGAGTGCAGTTTTTTCAAATGCCAGTCCTTAAAAACCTACTCACTGTAGTCGGATCACAAGATGTGACATAGTCTGTGCTGCTCTTGAAGCACAAGAGGTTTATGTGTCTAGGTCCCATAAGAGTTAATGGAGGATGTGCATGTTAATCTCCACAACTGTGAGATAATAGGGGCCTTTTTATGTAGGGATGAGATGGGAAGCTTATGAAATTTCAAAAGGAACCCAGCGTTAGATTTAATGTGTCCTATTAATACTTTATTTTAAATATTTATAAAACAGGCAGGCCAGAAGAAAATAAGATGTAAGACCCTTATTAATAACCCAGCAGCACACCTGGTCCTGCTCTTACTGAGGCTAATGGCAATGTGACTCTGGCTGCGCACAGCCAATAGCTTCTGGGAGACTCAGACGCAGTTCTGTGGGTATGTCATTGCCTGTAGTACGTAAGTCAATAGTTTGCATTTCACTTTAGTTGCTGGTAGGAATGTTCAGGGTTCCAAATTATGCCTTCAGAAAGCCAAAACTAGACCCGGGGTGACAACACCTCCACACCAATTTTGTGTGCACTGTTGTCATAATTGATCATTGGGATAAGTGTCCATGGCAAGTTGCATTCTTGCACATCCCCACCCCAGTACCTGATCCACTTTCTGGCACAGTTTTTAAATTCCACCAACTTACACACACACACATGCCCATGCAGTTCCTTCCCCAAACAAAGGCCACATTTCCCCTTAAGGCTGAAACTGACCAAACCCCAAGCTGCTTGGAATCCTGTCCGGCAAATTCAGCGTATTCTCATACTGTGAGACTAGGAGGAAAGACTCCAATTAGGAAAACAGGGAACAGGATCCTATTCTGTAAGAGGCACCTTTGCCCCATTATATCTGTATCATTTTCAGGCTGCCAATACTTGAACAGATCCTGACTGTGGTGCAGCAGGGGAGGTTCCTCTCTCTCTTCATACTATGGAAGGCAGGCTAGGAACTGGGCTGCACACAAGTGCTTTGTGGCTGACAGGTCTTGGCCACAGCGAACGAGAAAGCCAGTTACCTCCTGAGGTGGAGAGGATTCCTGTGTAGGAAGCCCTGAGACCTCTTCCTCCAACCAGCCAATGCTGAGGATTCCTCATACTAAGGGCCACATAGAGTATTTCAGCCATGTCAGCGCTGCAGGCAAGTACTCATTTGTAAGGCTAGCATGAAACAGAATTTCCCTCAATGTGCCTACTGCAGGATAGTGGTTTGGTATTTGGTCCAATCGCCCAAGTGTTGCCGGAATGGGGCAAGTTCTCAAACGTTTTCTTGCTGAAACAGGAAGGAACGGGCCCTTCCCTCCCACAGATAACACCTTTGAAGTTTTGAAATATAACTTGAAAGGCCCGTATCTGCAATCTGAGCCTCTGAAAAGAGAATTTATCCTTTAGTTCATGTGCGGCAAGAGATAACAAGCCAGGCAGAGTGTGTGTGTGTTTTTCAGAAGCGAAAGGGACTTCAAGCTAGTTTCCTGGGTGCCATGCTCTCTGACCTGAATGCCTTTCTGCATGTTGCAAGTTCTGTATGTGGAGGTCACTTGTGGCAACTTAAGGGCGATGCAAAGGCACTCTGCATGTTCTCAAAGGTGTTCTTCTACAGGCCTGAATTCTGGCATTGAAAATAGCATTTCTAGAGAGGCAATAGAGAAGCAGTCTCTCCCCTCTGCTTGTCAGGCTACGTGCAGTATTCCTCGGGGGTATATCTGGGCTCTGGTTCTCATGAACTGTACAGAGGTTTTAAAAATACCTGCAACAAACTCTCTTTAAATATGCTGTAGGATTAATATCTACAATATAACCTTTAATATACTGAATAACAGTATATTCCTCTATCCCCACTTGTTGTAGACCTAAGCTTTTGGTCCAAGAGCCACATACCGTTGCATCAAAATCTGCAGCAGAGGGTGTCTTCACAGTTGCAACAAGGTCAGGAAAAAATGTAGCCCTTCCATCTCTTGTTTGTGATATGTCCTGCACATTTTCCTGTGATAGCTGGACGATCTTTTTTAATGCACCCAAGCTCAGCTTTTCAAAAGTCATCAAATGTGGACTATTTGGTGAAATGTGTTGGCGTATCGGAATGGTGGGATGCCTGTTGTATTTTGATTGTTGTGTCACCATCCCTGAGTGATGGATACCAGTTTGTTCAAAGAAAGCTGACTTCAGTTACACTTGATTTTCTGATTCCAAAAGGGTACTGAAAACTCTATGCCTGTCTAATTATATTTTATGCCAGGCTGTGCAATACAATATACGTGCCACAGCAATCAGCGAGTTAATGGTATCAATCAATTTGTAAACAGATGAAGTCACTCATTCTCAAACTGGTTCCCCCCCCCAAACAATTACTAAATTACAATGGTGCGGGGGGGGGGGGGGAGAAGAGAAATTGTACAGTTACTGTATTTGTGTGCTGTGTTACAATCAACATACCAGGGAAACAAAACAATTTAATGCAGAAAAATCATCATTCATCTACATTATAATTGCTTCTTTTTCACATCTACAGGGCGGTTAATTAAAATTGTGATTAAATGCGGTCGCGCTGCCTAAGATGTCTTGCCCAAAACAGGTGGTACAGAATTTAAAAGTAAAAAAAATGTAATTAGCATTGGAAATTGAGAAATTGCCTGTAAGAATCAGTGTTAATTTTAGTCAGTGATGAGGTAATTTATAAATGAATGCAGTGGAGGCTGTGCAAAGGCACAATTGCCTTCCTTCCCATTCTTAGCATTCTCAGCATGCAGGTGAAAATGTTTTCAAAATATTGAGGTAATTTGAAAATCAATCCATGCATTCTTCATCTTCTTCCTTTGGTGTAGGAAATGCTGCCATAGATGGCACAATATGTTGGCTTGGCACTTTCTGAAAGCAGCGATGATGCCACAGCATTGGGTTTGGGGCATCAGATTAGACAATGACAATACAAAATGCCTGGATCCTTTTGCCCAGAGGCCGCAAATATCAGGAAGTGCTCAGTCATCCAAACTGGGGGGGAAAGTTTTCAGATGCTGTATTTGCTTAAATGATCTTCTGTTGACTTGCTGTCTCCTTCCAAATTAAAAAGAAGACACTGTCAGCCAAATCCTGTACACATTACTCCAAGGAAAGGGTATGCATGGGCTTCCAGCCTAAATTGCCTGCACTGAGTTTAAATAATACAATTCAGATACTGAAAACTAAAAACTATGCTAACGTGCAGTGCAGATCAGTTTGACTTCTTCTTTAACGTCAATGCAATTCACTCTGAAGTCTCAATCAAGCTGATGTTTCCTTTAAAATATTTTCATTTGTTAATATTTAATAGACGACTCTTTGCTTATGCCAGTATTGTGCATTTGTAAAACTTGTATGTATCCATCTAGCAGCAGCCTGGTTCCTTACTCAACCATTTTAGATGTCGGAGCCACATGCGTGTCTTCCTTGGCCGTGATCTAAGAAACACCAGGCCTACATAACAAATGATCGAATAAAACTCCCATATGCCTCTTTATGCAATTGGAACCGTCACCACATTTTTGTCAGTCTCTAAAACAAAGCGTCATTTATAGCAATGCATGAATACATTTTAGCACCTGCATTTGTTTGTTTGTTTGTTGGCTATTTGCGACTCAGACAGAATGCGTCTGGATGCTCAGAAAGGGGAATATCGAGGCGATAGCAGGTTCCAAGGCCTCATGCAATTTTAAGGCAAGTCAGACTGCCTACACTTAAAGGAACTTTGAATAACTTAATCACTGCAGATTTTGCTCTGTTTGCTGGACTCTAGTATGGCAGTTAAGTGATGATTGATTTCCCCCTTTCTTATAATCTTCAAGCATCACAACTGCCTGTTTAACCTGCCTGTTTATACTGTGTCTAGTTCAAGCTGCATCAGAAAACAGTTTTTTAAAAAATACTTAGAGGCAAGTAAGTCATTGGGTGAAGATTTGGGTTCTAATTCTGCCGCCTCCTTCTTTTTGAGATAGTCTGAATAAAGCCTAAGCAGGTGAGAAGGCTGTTAGTCGACAGAGAAAACGTAACATGGATAAGAATAATACCGAGTCCCATGGTAACTTCAGAAAGTGCTGACTTCGGTATCTTGGTTTATGAAAAGAAGGACAAAGGGTTATGCTATTCATTTGGCTTTTGTGCATCTCAGTTTTTACAACTTCAGAGGCTGCCAAAGTGGGGGGGGGGGGAGAGAATGATGTTCATCACCTAAGCTAAACGATTTATCAATATGATTTATAAAATGACGGTACTAGAATGTTAAAATTTATCAATCAGGAGCATGCAGTACCACCAATAGATTAAAATCTGGCAACATGTGATTAAAACAAAAAACAAAACACATGCACAATAGTTTTTCTGCTCTAATTCTGTTTTGTGGTAGCAAAACCAAGTGGTCAAGGCTTGAAAACAAAAGTTTAGAATTTGGGATTTGTGGTGCAGAAATCTGGCTCTCCAATTGTGAGCTCAATTACTAATTTTCTGTGTACTTTTCTGAAATAACAAATTGGATTTGTTTCTGAATCTGCTGAGCCCAACATAGTTCAGATATATCCAATATTCCAAATCTCTGTAGGAATATGTCTTATTATGTACGTATAACACATTTATTTTCTCCCCCTTTCCCCACTGCCCAATGTTACTGAATGAGTGGAACCCATTTCTACTGAAGTAATGGTGCTTTTTTTATTTATTAAAAAGATCTTCAAGCATGAGCTGTTACAGAGCACTTAAGGCATGAATTGTTATGAGGTGGGCTTTTTTGGCCCACTTTGAGTGCTTTTTTGCATAGGCCCATGTGGGCTACAGACACATGTTCCTTAGGGGGAAGGGCGCTGGAACAAATACCAGTTACTCCTCAGTACTTTTGGACTCTTTTCCCAGGAAGTTGATGGAGAGAGAAAGGGAGAGGGAGGTAGCGAGAGAGAAATCTATATTCTTAAAAACAAGAAAATATATTTCTTGCAGTTCAATTCTAACAATGCTTCGTTGAAAGAAATTCCTGCTGAGTTCAATGGGAGGTGGGTTTCCCTCAGGTAAATGTACTTAGGATGTAAGCCATGCAGTCCAACTCTATACGTGTTTACTCAAAAGTAAACCCCACTTCGTACAATGGCAATTACTCCCAAGCCAGCATGCATAGAATCAGAGACTTTGGATTCCCTTTGGAGTTATACGGCAATCCGATGCACATTTACTCAGAAGTAAGCTCCCATGTGTCCAACGGAATATACTCCCAAGTAAGTGTCCATCGGATCGCAATCTTAAAAAGGCATTTCGGGTGCCTCCGTTTTCCTTTCCTTTCTTTTTTCTTTTTGGTGGAACGAGGAACCTCGGCCTGTAAGATCCATGCAAATCTTACAAGCTCCCTCCTGCCCTCAGAGTTCCCTGCAGCCTCATCATTTTGCCCGCTGCGTTATCTTTGCCTTCCTATGGCAAGCCCCAAAGCCTCAAACATTTTGTAACAACTATGTGACAAATTGTGGTGCTTTTATTCATGTCAGACATCTTTGCCAGGATTGCTTGTTGTGTTTTCTCTTTGGCTGTGTCATGGGACCAAAGGTGGCTGCTTTTGTACAGCATGTCAAATCTGGTTAACATGCAGCCATTTATCTTTAAACCCACTTCTGAACAATGGCACTGGTGCGCTAGGGCCACTGGTACACACAGGGCTCTCTGCTTCAAACATCCTTTTCTTTCTCTAGCTGGCTTTCCCACCCACCCTTCTTCTTCTTCTTAGCTCTTTGCTTTTTATTCTTAAAGCACTGTCCTCTCTGTATGTATGTGTGCACCTCAAACTGAAGCAAGCTGTCTCACAGGTCATGCGGCAGTTAAGATGTTTCATAATTTTGGAAACCTTTTAGAGACAAATTGTACGGTGCAAGTGTAGTGTAACTGAACTGCTGGTTGTCCACTGAAGTGGAGCAAATCAGAAGCAGCACGGTATTTTTATTATTATTATTTTGAGGGGGGGGGAGGAGGAATCCAGCCTCTGTACATACATCAGAATTTATAAGAAACTATAAGGAGGAAGCCACAATCCCATATGGTGATTTTTTAAAAAAAGAAATGGGCAGGGTGATTTCTCTGTTTTATGCATGGAGTGAAAACTCTAAATGCTTACTTGCCAACCTAGACAAACATGATAATGCATGCATATCTGTCCAGGAGACAACATGTTTCTAGTTCGGATTATTTTTGCATATATGTCAAAGGAAATGTTACATGCTTGCATTTGGCATATACATGGTTCTGTCCGTTTAATGGATTGTAGGGCATTTACTGAAGAGTCAACAAATAGGCCTAGCCATGCTATTTAGAAATGTTTCTCTTTTTCTTTTTTAAAGGCTTTTCCAAATCTAGTCACTTTCCAGCTATTCAGATCATGCAGAAAACTTTATAATGACTTTGACGCACCGGAAGATATGGTGATTATAATCTACCGTTGCTATAGAAATTAAAACATTGCATTCAAAAGTTGAAAATAATAAATCCTCAGAGAAACGAAGGTGATGCCTTGCTCCAGTATTTAAAGTCACCAAATTGGTTTGCAATGAATGATTTCTTGCATGGAGCAATTATTATATCATATATTGCAGTGAGGTTACTTGAAAGCAGGGGGCAGGGGGAGAGAGAAGCTATACACATTGTTTTGTTTTTATTTCTTTTCTCTCTCTTTTTTGAGCAAAGGACCCGAGAGATTGCTTTTCACTTTGAAAACAATCCCTAATATCAGGGAAATACTCTGTTTGTTTATGCGTACATAATGCAAGTTTGTCCGCCTGGGAACTGCAGCAAATGGGAGAAGTATGCATGGATTTCACAGGTAACAGGATTACGTGGGCACATAATTGATCCATTTGGAAGGGGGAGAAATGACAGTGCTCTAAAGATGCCTAGGCTTTGGAGATGGAGTTTATGAAACAGGCATTTGTAAATTCAAAGGAATCAATATGTCAATTTTATTACATCTCAGGACCAGCTGGGCATTAAAGGAACAGTGGCCTCCCCGCTCCCCCCCCCCCTCAAAATTGCAGCTGCGTCTTCCTGCATTGTGTACCTCTTTTTAAAAGGCTTAGAATATTTGGAAAATGTACTTTTCTCAGAGATTTTGCACCTATTCAAGGATTGCTTCTGCATTGTCGGGAGAGAAAAGAGGAGAGGAGGGGGAGAGAGAACACAGTAATTTCGTCGTTTTTTCTTTTGGAAACAAAAGATGTGTTTCTGAAGCGGGTGCACATTTACAAAGGAGCCAGGATTGCAACCTTAGGTCTCTTGTAAGATTGGTAAACTTCCTTGATACTGCAATGCTTGCAACTCACCACAAAGGAAGATAAGAACTCTTCCTAGGCCAAATATTGAAAACATTTCAGAAGCTGTGAGAAATCTATACCTGTACTTTAAAAGCCAAGATTTTATCCCTGGCTGTTGGATTCAGTTACACAGCATCAGATACCTGACAGATCACAGATTAGGCATTCTCTGTCAGTACTGGCCAAAGCCAAATCTAAACAATATCTGGTGCTTGCCCTTGTTTTAAAAGGCATGTAGCTGGGCATTCGGAATGATTCAAAGCTCTGTCTCAACTTAAGTGACCTTTGGTTATCTGAAGGTACTGTTTCTTTCTTTGGAAACGAGGCACATTTATATGTCGTGGGGAGTGTTGAGATGTAGACAGCTGAGATCTCTTTGAGACAGGCAGCTGCTGCATGGAGAGGAAGGTGAATCTAGGTGTAGTTCCCATCCGGCTGTGGCCTGCTTAGCTTGCTGCGCAACTCCTGTAGAAACCAGCAGCAGCCAAGAGCAATGTTTAATTTGTGCCTGTGCTTACCAGGGCTTTGGCTCAGCCACAGAACCGATGATGTCGCAAGAGCAAAGAATGTGGTGATGATGTACAGGACTATTGAACTAGGGCAAGAGTCACATGTGCTGCTGCTACTGCTGCTGCTCAAATTTGGGCTGTATTGATCGGTCCTCCATTGAACCTACCACTTGCTACTGAGTAGCCATACTCATACGTTCAGTTATAGGGAATAATAGAAGGAATAATAGAGGGGGATAAGGGTGCCAGGTCCCTTCTCTCTCTCTCTCCCCCTCACACCTAACCCTCCTGAATCCTAGAGAGTCCCCAAGGCTTCCTAGCATGGTAGGAAGGGATAGATACATTCAGATCACAGAGCATGACTTCTAAGTACTCAAGGGTGGATTAAAATGGGTTGGGGTTGAATGTTCTGAGGTTCAGTGTTAGCTCAAGATTTGGGGTATATCTTGACCTCGATGCTCTCGATGCCCAGCTGAGGACCAGGGCACCCCAAAAGTTGAGCTTTTTAAAGCGAAACCCGGAAGTTGTTGAGGGTTGTTTTTTTTACAAAAACATCCAAAAATGTGATTCACTTGTCTAAAATCCAGGACAAAGCACAGCCTTACGGAAATTTCCTGACATCAATTCCACCTTTGAAATCCCGGCCCTGGCATATACTTTTCAAGAGACACACGCACATGAGTTCCACTCACATCACTCTGAAATTTGATGTTGTAAAGCCACGACGAGTATTTTCATTCTTTTATGTTCCTCTATTTATGAGAATAGGACCATAGGAAGCTGCCTTATAACAAGCTCTTATTTGTCCATCTAGCCCAGTATTGATTGGCAGAGAAGCGTCTCAGAGAGTCCCATCACTTTCTGCTTGACATGTGCAGGATCTGAAAGCAGATTCACCTCAGATCATTTCACCACATTTCAGTAGGACATGGACACTTGTCGGACTCTGACTCCCATCAGGGTTCTGCTTATAGCATATTTAACATAAATAAGAGTTGCTTTGATGAATCCAAAGATGGAAATAGTTCTGCAATGTAACTCTAGCAGCTGTTTACCAGTTGCACCTGTGAAGGAGGAGACCAACCTTTATTCTTTGACCCCTCCCCTCCCAACATCTGGTAATTAGAAGTATACTGCCTTTAATTACCAGGTATTAGAGGTGCAGCTATTAAGCAAAACAGAAAAAAAGCAAACGATAGGCCCATACATCCATTAATTTCTCCACTCCTTTGTAAAGTTGAGTCAAGGAACATAGGCAGATCCTGGAACCTGTTGAGCATTGTGCTGTGCTCTGTGTTAAATATACAACCTTCAGGTAGATCGTGAAGCAACTTAAAAGTGGTGGAAGTGATCACCCCTCTTTTCGTTGGATCATGTTCATTGCACGCGGAAGCTCCATGCTTCAATTATGTGTATATTATTTATTTATTAAATCTATAGACCGCCCACTATCCGAGGATCACAGGGCGGTTTACAGTATAAAACCACAAAAATACACAGCATAATAATGAACAACAATGAAAAAAGTAACACAAGGATCAGGTAGCATGTGATGTGAAAGACAGAGACCCTGGAGAATTGTTGCAGGTCCAAGTAGACATGAGTGGGTTGGATGGAACTTCTCTGAGTTCCTGGAAGTTCTCTGAAGGCTTTTTGATCCAGAAGAGGTGTCCAAAGCTGGGAACACCAATGAAGGAAATCTAGGGTGATTCTACTTCCTCTGCAGTTCTCTACCTGTTCCCAAAGGTACCCCAACACTGGGGCAGATTTGGGGTGGTATAGAGGGCTATAGAGGGAATTGGGGAATGGCTTTCTCCTTTCTGCTGATGGAAGCCTCTTCCATCACACAGTTGCATACAACCTACTGAATGTTTTACACTGGAAAGAGAAAATGTTATTAGTGCCACTAAAGATTCTTGATTCAAATTACGTATTAGTAATTATGGAAAATGTTCTGTGTTTCTGCTCAATTCTGTTTTGTTGTTTCTTACCATGTTATTATGGACTATTCCTATAGAGTCAAGTTAATTTGGCTGCAATCCTACATACTTTGACTTGGTATTTCCAAGTATGCGTACTCTGTAATTCTTTGGGTTTGCCTAGTATCCGTTAATGTTTTATAGCCTTTTGCAAACTAGACCCCGCCTCCCTAAGCATCTAAAGGGCAGTGCTGGGTGGGGGGGGGGATCAGCGAAGGTAAATCACAACTAGAGGTACTTTCTGGAAGTTCTTATCTCAGGCACTTCTTTATTTCTGCAGTTGCTTCCTTAGAAACAAGTGTGCTACTGCTTTTGGAAACTTCCACCTCAGTAGTTTAATTGGCCTAACCCACGAAAGGATTGGTTTGCAATGCGTAGGATGATGGCAAGTAGACAGTGGATGATAATGACTGCTTTGTTTTTTGCAGAACCCATTTTACCACCACAGCACCACCTCGTTACTGTCTTGTCATGCATTTCCGGAATCCACTTAGTATGAAATGAGTAACATAATGTTAGTTGCTTAGATGGAAGTTTTTCTCCATATTTCATCCTTTTTTCCCTTGGGCCCCAGTTATTTGTGTTCAGAATGGTTCCCTCTCCTCTTGGGAAACACAGGAGGTGGCTTTAAACCAAATCAGATTGTTGATGCATTTAGCTCAGTATTGTTGACATTGAGTGGAAGCAGCTCTCCACAGTTTTCAGGCAGGAGTCCTCGGTAGGCCTACCTAGAGATGCCACTGATTGAACCTGAATATTTTGCATGTAACACGTGTGCTCTACTACCGACCTATGACCTTTCTCCTACACATCCTATCCAGAATTCCAATGGCAAATTCCAGCTCACAGTCCCATTCTTGACATCTCAAGACGTTCATGATTCTGCACATAGTTCTTTCAGGTTTCCTTTCCCTCCTTGGCCATAGCTTACTGAAGGGTGTTTCACTTTTGATTCTAAATTGGGGAAAGAGCTATTTTGACAGTTGACAGGCTGTGCAATGTTGATAAACAGAGCAAAAGATAATGCATCATAACTAGTATGTAAAATAAAGGTGCCACGTAGGACAGCTACGCCACTGCTGAAGAATTAATTAAAAACTATGCCCTCAAATTGTACATAAAGCATCTAAATTTTCTCAGAAGCTAACATCTTGCATAGTATCTAATTATTCTTTTATAGTCCTAGAGCATGTATAAAGTCCAACTTCATTCTGAGAGCTTTCTTTTCCAAAAGAACATTCCAACCCATTTCCTCTCATCTTCATCAGCCAAAGATGCCACAAAAAGGCGAGACTCATAATGTTTTCATAGGAATCTGTAGCAGCTCAGAAAACAAGGATGGCATTTCGTCAAACACAAACATTTATATATAATGTGAAACACACAGTGTGTTTGTGTTTGTGTTGGGGTCAGGAATCAAAATAATGCTGCAATTCTGTTACAAACCCATAAAATGCCAAGAAATTAAGAGGAAAGGCCTTTAAAGTTCATCTTGATCTTGTGTATATATTTTGTATATTGTCCCATACAACAATATAATTGCAATATTTGCAAGGTTTACATTGTTGTTTTATACTCAGGTATGAAGGAGGGAAAGCAATACACTTTCTCATAGGAGGCAAACCTTTCAATAGCAATTCCCCCCCCCCTTCAATTTCATAGATATTTTGTTTAATAAAACCTTTACAATATTCTGCATAAGCAGGTTGAGAAATAAGAGTACCAACTCATCTGGACTTGTATTGAACAAGAAATGTGGATCTTCTAATCTGGCATATTGACAGCTGAGATTGTCACCTGAAGACCCTCATGAATATTATCCTCTGTGTTAAAAGTTTAGTCTGTAATACAAAGGCTGGTCTTGGATTAAGCCACAGTGCAAATCCAGCCATATAAACTCACTCCCAATAAAACACGCATAGGACTCTATTGTAAGGATAGTAGATTTCTGCTCTACTCTACATATCTGCAGACATCTAAAGCCACTCCATCGGCAGGTGCTATGTTTAAGTATGTTGACCTCTGTGGTACTACAATCTTAAAAAGAAAACACAGCACTGCAAAGATAAATGGAAGAGCAAAACTCTGTCATTGATCTGATTGATGAGTCTTGCAGCATGATCGTAACAGCTTCTTCAGAGACTTTTACAATCTTTATGAAAGAGCAAGAGGCGCTGCCAATATCTGCAGATCATTGTCATGATAGACCGTAACGGCTTCTTCAGAGCTGTTACGGTCTATCGTGTCAATGCGTACTTAGGGAGTCCTCAATGCATGGATCATTGACACGATACTACATAACGGCTCCTTAGAAGCCATTACTGGGTATCAAGTCAATGCATACTTAGGGAGTCTTTAATGCACAGACCTACGTAAGTTGACTCACTCTGAATTCTAACAATCCTTAGGAAAAATAGTTAACTGCAAATTGTGTTCAGAGAGTATATCAATACCCAACTGCAAAAATAATGCACCCTAAGTCCTAAATACGGGGGTGGGGGAGCTGCACTTCAGAAAGCAACCTGTTGCCGCATAAAAATAGAAGCACAGAACTTTAAAACGTGACACTCCCATTCTTCCCAGCTGGTAATTTCATTTTGGCTTTTATAAAATATATTTCAAAAAATTATTTCAACTTTGAACTGAAGCAAAGTTCCACCCTAACGCCCGTTATCTACTTGCATATAAAGTGCGGAAAGTATATACCACCAGTTGTTCATACTTATAAAGCAATGGTGATGCATGTTGTACCACCATACATGTAGCTATACTTCTCTATGCCCTATGCGCTATATGCCTGCTTCTTCTAATACATGTCTAGTATTGAATCCCAAATGATGGGTTTCCAAACCCCAAAGCATAGATTTGGTGCAAGCTATTTTGCACATTCCAAATGAGTGTCTTGCAATCAACTCAGTCTTCAAGTGAGTCAAGTGAGACTTTCCAACACATTGGCGCCCTGGCTTCCTTCATTTGTAAAATGAATGCCCAGCCATTTATATTCTTGCTGGGGAGATTTCACCGCGCTGGTTTGAAAATGGTTCTGAGTTTGCTGTTGTTGGTATTTTTTTCCCCTTTTGTGTTCCTCTTGCTGACTGACATCTGCTATCACGCTAAGCAGGTGTTCCTGTGTAAACGAACGTGCCATGTTTGTGTTTCGCTATCCTCGCTATTGCGCACCCAAATGAGCAGCATGATTAAGAATCCTGTAAATTTTTGAAAGGAAACGGATGGCTGCCCTACTAGAACATAATTACACCGTTCCAACATCCGCAGCTCACTGCTGCAGCCGAGTTGGAGAACAGCAGAAATTAATAATATATAATCGCATCGTTCTCGTAATTTATAAATGAAATAAAGTTGGAGTTGGAGATTCAGTGGATGCGTGTGTTTCTCGTGAATTCTAAAAGAGCAAGCATAACATTGGCATTTTACTGGGGTGAATTCTGGCCAGCAATACCACAGCAGTTGCTCCTGCCACAAGACCTGACTCACATTTGGGATTTTGTTTAGGCAACGAGTTAATATCCTTTACAAGGCTGGAGAAGGAGGCAGAGCAAGGCGGTGGGGTGAGAGAATAAGTACACAGATATCTCTATAGGCAGTCTCTGATAAACAGGTTGGAGGAAATCTCTAAAGATCATACCGTTCATTTTTGGCTCAGTTCATTAAAAGGTATTGCAGTAAGACGTCTATCCTTGGCTACATCCTGTATCTCCTCCACCTCGTCCCATTTCGACTAAAATAAAACATCATCGCAGGTCAAGTCCTCTGAGGAAAGACAGGATTAATCAGTTTAAAATGCTGTGTAGCATCACTTCAGCAAACCCCCCCCCCCTTCAAGAAACAGCAATGTTTCTGAAAACAATATTTTTGAACTAGAATGTGTCAAAAGGGGTGTATTGCAAATCACTGTTAAAGCCAGCCCTGAGAGCTTGTGTTTTAATTATGCCTCTCAACCCGGCTGAAGATATGTGGCAACTTTTGTAGCAGGAAAACATATTATTTGTTAGAGCATAAACTAGTCTGGAGGGGGGGGGGAGCTTGGATTTTATTTTATTTATCTCTCTCTGCCCCCCCCCCGCCCCGTTTCTCTTATGCAAGTGCTAGGAGTGCGGCCTAACTAATTTGCACAGGGACAAAATGAGTGGGCGAGTTACCAGAAGAACCATTGTACTATTCCCCCAGCATATTATATAGACAAATTATATGATATGCAACTGGATATAATAGTATGTGCAGTTTCAACAGTTTAGCAACAGAGGATCTCACAACAGTAACAGGTGCAGTCTTTCTTAATTCTAATAACAGGAGGGAAAACACAAAGCAGGCTTGTGATTAGTGATAAAAATGGACTTTTAAAACTTGCATATTCACACATGAGCTTGTCACCTAAAGGGCCTCACAGGCATTTCCTGTGTGTTCAAGTTCAGTCTAAAGAAAACGTATTCACTTAAGAGATTTATTTCATTAACAGGTATTTATGTAAGCTGGGTTCTCTGCATATAAAATGCCTGAGCAATTTTCTTCCTCAGGTCACTTGCTTCAAGTTGACTAATTTTAATAAGGCTTAGGTGCCTAAGGTTGTATTGAGTGCTTATTTTGATCAATATGGTTAAATTAAAATAGTGCAAAATATAAGCAAATGTACTCTAACAACTTTGTGAAAAATGAAAGTGCATTCTCAGCATTGATTGGGGTGCTGAAGATATATTAATTCGTTGTTTTAAATACGTTGAGGCTATGCGGGGCAGGGGGGAGAGAATTGCATTAGACACCAAATACACCCACACAATCCAAACACCAATGCAGCATATTCTATGCAGTGACTTCTTCCACTGACATACATAATAATGTACAGAATTTCATTTAAGGGTTATGGCCCATTTTATTTGACAGTCAGCCCATATTTATATGAGTTAGTTCTGTTTGGCTACTAGTGCTTCAACTGTGAAGACACCAATGCCTAACTGATGATAGTGCTACACAGTTAGAGAAACAGGCTGCTGTGTTAAGAGCTTGAGTCTGCCTTTCTCCTATAAACTAAGGACCAAACTGCACATGACACAGGGAGACATGTTGGTCATTCACCTGCCTGCCCAGTTCACATAGAAAGAAGGGGGAAGGGGGTGTTACCATTTTTAGCTTTTTGAGTCCTTTTCATGTAAATAAAAATCAGGTTTTCTGCGTATGTGGAAAAGACAAAAAAAACTTTAATCCTGGAAACTTGTTGAAGCCCTCCTATCACAAAACGGACTTCCCCTAATACAGTGGTACCTCAGGTTAAGTACTTAATTTGTTCCGGAAGTCCGTACTTAACCTGAAACTGTTCTTAACCTGAAGCACCACTTTAGCTAATGGGGCCTCGCGCTGCCAGAGCACGATTTCTGTTCTCATCCTGAAGCAAAGTTCTTAACCTGAAGCACTATTTCTGAGTTGGCGGAGTCTGTAACCTGAAGCGTATGTAACCCGAGGTACCACTGTATAAGATTATGGATGTCTTAAAGAAGGCATTTTCAGGAATACCAAAACTAGTTGCATGGATAAAACCACCTGCACTAAATAGAGAGGTACATAGGCACATATACCCATCATACAATCTTCTTAGACCATTTCATAACTCTGCTGAAGTGGGCTATGAAGTCACTATTACAATAGATTTGTCTCTTCAGTGATACAGTGGTACTAGCTATGGCAGTAGTTCTGCTACAGTTCAATGGAAGCATGCAGAACAAACTGCAGAGCAAACAGGTTGGAAAGTACAGACTGCCTCTGACCTCACATAGACCTCTGAAGACACTACAAATACTTGGACAGTAATTGTGATTACAAGTGGATATTAGACAATACTTTTCTCTTTTTAAATAACCAGGCTACTCTTCTCAGGGTTGCCCAATCAAAGCTGATCCCAAATCAAACCGCTGTTGGCAAGCAGATTTCTGAACTAGGAACGTTGTTTTATGGAAAAAGTGGACCACAAGGTAGGTTTTCAAAGAAGAGAACATTTGAAGAGAACAACTAGTCTAAAGGAACCATTGCTTTCCCCTTAATTCCCCACCCCAATAACAACAGTGTTTTAAGTTCTCCTTGGCTTAAACTAGTCTTCATGCCCAGATAAAATCGATTCTTCCATATATTAAAAAACATTCTATCCCAGATGCCTTTAGCCTTATAAAATAATCATTTTGTTTATGCAATGCATGAGGTCCCTTTCCTTCCCTAAAAAATCCAGGCCTGTCTATATTTTCCTTTTTGTTCCTGCTTAAGAATGGGGTTGCTGTGCTTTAATTTCCAGTATCGGTCCTCACAAGGTAGTTTAGAAAGTGCTTTCTAAAATGCCCACAATTGCACCACGGCAATTGTTTTTTATTATATCATTTTAAAAGGCTGCTTGTATCACTTTCAGCTTCGGGGCATGTTTTCTAACCTTACCTGTTGTGCGATCTCTCTTCCCACTATCTCTGATCTCCTTACTAAGCAATCTGTAAACTGCACTGTGTTTTCCAAGATAGCATCTCTTCCTACATGACAACAAAAATAATTTCTTATACTCAGAAGCTCATCTTATCAAAGGTAAATCAGCACACACCAAAAATGAAGACATGAGGCGGGGGGGGGGATGGGGAAGAGTAAAAAATAAAAAATAATAAGTGACAGGAAAAACACACCATTTTAAAAGAAAAGGACGTGGGTTTACAAAGGACTTGGGTCCTTCAGTTTAAACTGAGGAAATAGGTGTTTAAGTAGCCAAAGCATTTCACATACTTACTTAGAATTATTAGCAGGTTGAAAAAACAGCACAAACTCCTTAGCTCACCATGCAACAAAAACATGCTGCAAGGCTATGATCCTATGTACATTTACATGGTAGTTCCATTTAATTCAGTGGGACTTAAACTCTGAGTAACTGCAAATCAAATTGGGCTGCATATCTTCTTAGCAATCATCTGAAGTAAGTAGGCCTGTTCAAGTTCAGAAGACTTGACTTCTCCATTTGTAGTCACGCCAAGAGAAATGCTTAGTTTTTGCTTTGCCGCATGGCAATCTTGCCCCCCCCCCCACTTCAGTGGTTCATGTGTTTTTTTGAAGATTTTAATATCAAGGGTATTGCTCTGTAAACAAGTGTATGTTTACCGAGGCAGCTTCTCTTACACTCTTCCCTTGTAATCAGATGTGAAAATTACACCCTCCTTTTTGGATACATGATAATTGCACGTTTCAACATACAAAGAATTGTCTCTGTTTCAGTTGGTGGAATGAAGGGAAGAAAGAAAGGGGAAAGGAGCCCAAGGCATTCAGCAAAAAAATAAAATAAATTATTACGTTAAAGATCGCTGTCATTGCTCTTTTGGGGAAAAGTGAGGTTCATAATCAAAACTATGATCAAGGTAGTTTTACATTAAAATATATAGATACACGCAGAGAGTGAGAGAGAGAGTGGTGTTTCTGTACGCACAGAAGTGGAAAAAGTCACCCCTACGCCATTTCAATCAAGACTGCATGCTTCATTGAAACCCCGCCTTAGTTCTGTTCTCAGAGTAATTTTAACTCTGAAAGTATTATTTATGGGATATTTTAACCAACATTCCCTTATATTTGATCCATTTGTATCTTTTTATTTCCTCTTTGCAGTTGTAATTTACTTAGTGGTAGGTAGCCAGTCCTCCTTTCCTTCTGCCCCCCCCCCCAGTGGTTTGTACCAATGTGTAGGAAATTCAGAATCTGATGCTTTGTTTGAGGTAGGTTGGTGAGAGTGAAAGAAAATAATTGTGCATGCAAGAATGACACTGACAAAAAGACAATGTTGCACCTTGATCGTTTCATGACATGCCTTCGAATTACTTTTAATTTTATCAGCACACCTTTTCAAATATGTCCCTCCAGCAAAACAAAAGAAAAATCTTTTTTTAAAAAAACCTGATAATTTACTGTTTACCTCAAAATTTGGCATCATGTTGACAGATAAACTTCCACATCGAGTTGTGCCATTTGTTCTGTACCACCAGGAATTAAGGAAGAAAGTAGCTGTCAAGTTAAACTATAACCAAGAAATAATGACTTATTTATCTAGATCAAGCAACTATTAGCAACAGCAAGTTTGCCAGTTTTGTGGTTCTCTTTCCCCACTGCTTGCAATCAGGAAGTGCATTGTGACGGCTAAATCTGCCAGGAATAATAATTCACCAATAGGTTGACTTTAACTCAGTGGTTATGTCTCATCTTCACGTGGGACATATTCCCAAGCAAGCATGAACAGAACTGTAGCATCTTGATTGTTCTTTTTGATTGGTCCCCAAAGCCAGGAAGTAGCTCTTTAATGCGCATAATGCCAACTTTATGATGTACACCAACTCACATGCCCTCTCCTCCGGTCTGCTCAATGTAAGGCCACTCTCAGGTATTTCTGGTGGTCATCAAACATGGCTTATAGCTAGAATTGCACATGAGACTGCAAGGTCACATGATGCTCATCCAGACAATATTTAACTGAACTGCTGCATTAAAGTCATCCCAAGAAAACTATTTAAGATGACATCCTAGCCCCCTTCCACCAGAGTTTAGGATAGAAAGTGAATAAGAAGAGTGTGGCCCTTTGAGTCATCAAGGACGAAAACGCCAGATAATTACACCAGTTTGAGCTTTGCTAGGCACACTTACTACTGCAAAAAAGACTAAGGTATCTATAGTAACCCAAAAGGCCTTAATTATACGGTGCACAGGAAAGGCAGCACCTGCAGCTGCACAGCACCCTTCAAATGCTATGTAGCTCCTTCTGGAAGAGGATTGACTCAGAGGAGAGAGTGCCTCCTACTGAGTCATTAGCACACCCTCTGTTTCCTTTCCAGATTTCAGGAATCTTGTTTTCTTCTGGAGCGGGGTGGGTGGGTGCGATCAGAAAGGGAAAGGCACAGGAAGAAGACAACAGGCAAAGCGTTGGAGCAACAATAAACCAAGTAGCAACATGCGTTGCACTCTCAAAGTTTCATGGACCCAATTCCATTGTGGGTGGACTTGGGGTCCATCATTTCTGTTTCTAGAGCAGCCAGAAAATGCTTTTAGGGAGAACTAAAAACAAAAATGCACCATGCGACTCGCCATAAATTGCATCCACGGAGGAGGAGGGCTTGTTCTTTGGCGAGTGCAGAACCTGTGTATCAGCTGCTACTTGAAACCCCTAACAGCCAACCTTGCGAAAGATGCTCAGGGAAAAGGCTCAGGATACTTATTGGAGGGTTAAAACTGGATGGGGTTTGTCAGTTTGATAGGGAAGGGAGCAGAACTGTAATGGGTGAGAAAGAGCCTGTGAAAAATGTTGAGAGCTGGTCTCATTTCTCAACAAGCACAGGTGAGGTAATCAAACCTGTGCCTGGACAGCATCATTTCAGACTACAGGTGTGAGGCTCATATCACTAAAATACTCCAAAATAGAAAAAAATATCCCTCCATACATAGGAAACTAGAATGTGAGGGGTGAATGCTATACTAGAACTTTCCCCCCCTCACTTCCAGTTTCCTGTGTTGGTGTTTTGATTGTATGGTGAAGTATTAAAAAAAAAAAATGGCGCCCACCAGCACCTTGATCCTGGGAAAAGGTTTACTATAATATTATCTGCTCTTTGTGAGAACTAATACTTAAGAATGGGATAATGGGAGAAATGAAGAATTGGAATGAATAGTGGCCGGCGTTATGTTGCAGAAAGTTCCGTGTATTAAAGATACAAATGGCCACAGTAAGTAGCTACACAGGGAGGCATTTGCTCTTCCTCTATGCTTAGAAGCCCTTTCTACCTTGAATAACTATTTCCATTTCCCTCTTATAGTCCAGGGAAAGATAAGGGCAGTTACAAGAGTTTTTGGTTTTGTAGGCTGTGGTGGCTGCAGTATTTCTTTTACGCAGAACGCTATACTAAAATCCACTACCTACACTTAGCTCAGCCCTTCTGTTAACAGACTGTATTCCTCCTTCATTTGTAACTGCTGTTAAATGGGGTAATAAAATTAAAGATGGTGCATTTGTATCTTGGAGGTATGTAAATCGGGAGTAGTGCCATTTGATCCAATGGATTTGTCCTAGGGCAAGAAGAATTAGGCCTTATGTCACCAAGAATATGAAAATTTCCCTAGGCTAGAGCAGGGGATTGCTGATTTCAGCACAGAGGTGACTTTTTGAAATTCCTTCTTCTATATTTCAAAAAGACCAGTTAGCCCATTATCAGGTTATAGGATTACAAAATTAACAGAGGGCAGCTGGCTTCAGAAGTCCCTCTTAGCCACAGTTCTCAACCCAAAACTGAAAATGTCAACAAATGTGAATTTGTGACATTTTGATATTGGCTGCTCCACCAATATGGAAGATATTTTAACAGATCACAATCCACTGTAAATCTTTGTGCAGTCCCCATTGATATGAATGGGAGCCATGCAAAAACACTGTAGTATTCTTGCATCATTTCAATGGTGCTTACGCAGGAAAAATCTCCAGTGAGTTGCATTTAGAATGGATTCTGCTGAAAATTTTTAGATCTTGTTGTTCATTTGGAGATAATGCCAGAACTTCCCTAGCTAACCAGAGTTAATCCAGTGTTAATGGGCTTAATCCATCTGAACAGCCATTTTATAAATATCTGCAGTGGGCAAATGTTTAACCCCTTTGCTCACTAAAATCAGTAGTCCAACGGAATTGCCTAAGTCTGACATCAAAACTGAGGCCTGAGCAACTGTGGGTGAATACTTTCAGCCCTTGTGTGAATAATACATTTTGCAGAACCCATCTCTTCTGTTTATAAAGACCAAAATCAAACACAGGGCCAAAGCCTATTCCAGTTTATGATGCATTAGGCACAAGGTGTAAGTTTCTGTAAACTGAATTATGAAAGAAGTGGACTGCATAAGATATGACCCACAAGGCTGATCAATTTACGGATGAAGAGTGGTGCTTTTGTGGCACGCTGTGATTTTGTTGTATTTGATTTGGTGAAGGTTTACTCTTTCTTTTTTGTCTCAATCAAATCTTGGATTGGGTTCAGCATGGCTTTTGCAGGCGGATCAAAAGAGTAGGCTTTAGCCTTCGCCATCTATCTGAGAGGCAGTTCTGTAGTTGGTGGATTGACTGTAACGCCAAGCGGAACCAAGTTGACAAAAAGAAACATTCACGTCGGCATTAAAGCAAATAGTGGACAGGGAAGCAGCAGCTTTGGAAAACTGCCCTTCTGAAAAGCCCTTGCTGATGCTCACTCCCTTTGCTGTCTTTTTGCTAGTCTTAGGAGAAAGAAAAAGTTCTAGCATTACTTTGGCTGCTGTGTGCAGAGTTAATATTCATTGGCTTTGACTGCTTTTGTGGGTTGTTTTTGTTGTTGTTTTACTTTGCGGAAATGACAAAGCTCTCTGCTAACCTGCCTATTGATATACCCTTGTTGCCTCTTTTCACAACACCACAGAGGGAAATTTTTGGAAGAACCCCCTTTACCCAGTAAAATCATCCAAACGTGATTTTATTTTATTTTTTATTTTTTTAAATCAAGTTTCAATACTTGGTCATTAAGAGTGCTTCTTCCACAGCACAAATTTGTGATCTCTCTGGATAACAAAAGTTTGACATAATATATTGAAGGTATTTTTTTCCTTTCTCTCTCTCTTTTAAATGTCTTTCCCCTAATTTCATTTTATCTGCTGTTTACCATGCCAGTCTGACATGATATGATTTGTGCGTTGCAGGGTCACAACAAGCTACTTGCAGGACAATTTGCTGCATCAAGAGGGTGATTGTGTCTGGTGCCAGTCAGTCGCAATTAGGCCCAGGATCAGGGAGGCCCAGAGCTTGTGTATCGTCTTGGGCAAGCTTCATAGAAATCAGCTCACCTGAAACTAATTGTCACAACAGAGACCTTATGCAAATGAGCCCTAGGGTTAGCGTGGGAAAAGAAAAACTGTCGCAAGGATAGGTGACCTGCTGAGCGGGGGGTCTGTTGCTGGGGAAATCTTTGTTCAATGAGTTAAAAAAAATGTTCTCATTGTTCCAAATCCAAGAAAACCTAGCATATACACTCGCTAAGAAAAGCGTGGCGAGCACACTCATCTGAAAGGGGCAGCCGGTTTTGGAGCAGCCTCTGGTAAATTCTTCACATAGCTAAGGCTGGGGAAGCAAAATTGCTTTTCTCTGCAAATATTCTTTTGAAAGTTTTGATTCGAGTCTGTAATCGATCATATCTTGAACATAACCTGTTGGCATCTGCTCTGCTGAGAGGCCCACATTGCCCATTATTGAAAGGAAAAAAAATGAGATATATCAGGAAAAGCTGTATCTTTCCTGATGAGAGGAGTCACTCAGAATGTCTTGAATAAGTTGCACATGCGGTCATTTTCATCCCAGCTTTAGAGACAATGGCTTACATGGTGCAAGCCAGGCAAAAGGAACTCAGTCTGATTTCTGGCAAAACTTCCTTTCTATAGAAGTTGGAGCAGTTTGTTTCACAGCCTCTCCTATTGGATGGGCCTGGTCGCAGGCAAGTAAAGAGTGATTTATGAATCTAAGGCCATGGCTGCTAACATTTGAATGTAAAAGCTGTCGTTTCTGATGTGCACCTATTTACCTCCTCTCCTGTTCTCTAACAGATAAGAAGTAGGTTAGAACTATACGACAGTTCGTTCTTGCCTTCAGACAATTTTATGGTGGTTCTGAATACATTCTTTTATAAAATCTGATATTCAGAACATTGCCAGACTGCTTAGGTTTCTGTTTTTGCTGTCAATGGTATCAGAGCGTGTGACACACACACACACACACACAAATACACAACCCTTCTGCAATAATCTGAATTTATTATGCTATTATAAACAGTTCTTTAGCTTTGCACTTAATATTTTCCACAGGATGCAAAACAAGTATATTCTTCAGCAAAAGTATTGTGCAGGCTACAGAGACAAAAGTAGCTTATTAGGATCATCACCCTCAAAAGAATAGTCATTTTCTTCAGCTCATAAATTGATGGTTGCTTTCACTGTTGCTGCTGTGAAAGAGATGGTGTTTGGGCATGGACCAGTTCAGCAAGCAGTGAAGTTGACTCGCTAGTCCCCAGTATCACAAAGCAAGGATGCCTTAAAATAGTGCAGCTTAATCACTGACTTCTCTCTCTCTCTTTTCATCTCTTTTGTCCCTTTTCCTCTGTCTGAAATAATTTCCACAAATAGGAGACGTTTCACAGTGGGCACGAAGTGCTCAGCTTTCACTCATCAAACTTTAATCGGAACTGCATTTTAGTTTTTGAATAAAGAACACTTAAAAAATTTAGATGCAAATTATTTTGCATTATTCATGCTCTAAGTGTCCTTGTAGATTTAAACACTTCTGAGGCCACCTTGATTCAAGTAATTACCTAGGCCCTCTCTGCTCCGTCATGAATAAGGTATTTTGTACAAGTAAAGTATGCACCCGATGAGCTTTTAAAGTGGCTTTACACTGAACTTGTGTATTGCTTCTTGTGCATGAGTGATTCGAACATGCGTCGCAATCTGTCTCAGGTGGGAAATCCTGGCAGGGCATCCATGAGTGACGGAAGGAAGCCTAAGAGTCTGAGCGCACACTATTTCTTTGTCTTTCTCTTAAGAATCTCAAAGTGATTCTTTTTGCTCCGCATCTCACGGATTGGACTATGAAAATCTTAAAGGAGCAAGAGCTTTCTAAGGGGAAGGGAAGAGTGGGGGGGGGAGCGGCTTAACTCTTTATTTCCCACAGCTGTGCCCATTTTCCTCCAGCTCACACTCAGTCACTTAAGGCTTCACACACACACACACACACACACACACACACACACGATAATGTAAGTCTTTCTACTTTTATGTAGCATTGTACATCTGTCTACCCATCTGTCTCTCAAGCCTCTCTCACACACCAGAACAAGGTACCACCTGAACAATATTTTTTCACACAATGGCTCACTTCTGAACAGCTGAAAGCTGCTTTGAAGAGGGAAGAACTGTGGGAGAGGGAGAAAGCAGCATGCATTTAGGTCCCTTTTTTTGGTACGTAAACATGTGCACGTCTCTAAGAATTTGGGCTTTCAACAGTTAAGTGTATTTTACTGAACTTTGCACTTCTGTATTGGCTGCCTGTTCCTTCCCCCGCCTCCAGCCCTCCAAATTATGTTGCTTTCAAGAAATAGAGCCGTAATTTCTAATATACCGCTGGAGTCTTATTGGCAGTGATTAAAGCTACGGAGTTAATGTCGGTTTATGGGTTATGTTTGGATTTTATTTTTATTTTTTGTTTGAAAAACACACACAAGGTTGTAGAAACCAATAAAAATAAACATACTGGAGCAGGCTGAACTTGCTGGTCTTTTAGTTTTTTGCTTAACAGTTGAAGTTTAGATTAAAACGAGCATTGCCGCTTTTAGAAAACTAGTTGACACTCCCACTTGATCATCTTTACTACGCAGTGGAATAATTAATATTTAAACATTCTAATAATGTGGATTGCTATACATGCACTTTTCAGCCCACACCACTATATATTTTATTGGGGAACCATGCCACTGTTTTCTTCAGGAATACAATTTTTAAAAAAGAAGAAGAAAACAAACCAAAGTTTATTTTCCTCAGCAGGAGATGTTAGCTTTTGCAGTCATGGCGAGGCAGACCGCATTAGAACAAGACTAGTTCGGTTTATGATTAAAATTAAGTTGCATTAATTGGCAGAATAGAATACTATTTAGCAATCATTGGTTCGGACGGTGGGTTTGGCATGCATATATCCCTGCTATCTGCTGCATAGTATGATGAACTGTAATTTCTTAAAGTAGAATGAAATCCACTAGGGAGTCATAGATCTGTAAAACAATCCACTACTCTAACACATAAGCACACACACACACTCACTTGGAGCAAGAGACTGTTGAGGCATGATATTTTTTACTTGCAGCCTTCCTATAACTTCCTGATCTACAAGAGCAGGCTGTATTTCAAAAGCTTCCTCAATATTCCAGAATTTTGCAGATCTTTGGGCAAGAAAGTGTCTATATCTGGACAGCTTTATGCATTTAAAACTGCCCCATAAGAAGCCGGCTCATTCCCTGCTATGTGCATCTCACATGATTGATTCCCCTATTTCTAGAGTATATTCTAGCATACAGAATATGACACTGTATTCTGGCATACATGCTAATTGTCCCATGTAGAAGTGGCAGTGAAACTTTTTGGCGTGCAGAATTTAAAGACGTGCTTTTCAGATCTCATTACAATGAAATACATCTTAGTAACCCTAGATTGACAGAGACCATATTTTGTAAGTAGCTCCCCTTACCCAAATGGAAGAAAACCATGGGCATAGAACTAGAGCTCAGTTGTCTGTATAGGAGAACTTCCTGTCGTAGGCTCATGAACGAAGGTGCCAGGGCAAAGATATTTTACTGTTACCTCCACATCTTCTTATTGTCCCTATCTGAATACTAGTTAGTTCATTTCGCAGCTAGCCTTATGAGACAAAAACTGAGTTATTAATTTGCAGATCAAAGGAGGGCCAGCCCACAAAACCAACATTTTCTGCACATAGCAGCAGTTCAAATGGTTAGATGTAGGTACACAACTACTTGTGATTAGTAGGTCCTTTACTTTCTTTTAATGGGGATACTGCATTTCTGCACACACGTGGGGTCCCAATCCAGTGAAAGTTAGCTGCAACTAAATCTTGTTGATATCAGTGGGACATGAAAATTTAACAGTATGCTTCTGTTCTGTTGGATTTCAGTAGGGCTGATTTGGGTTGGGTTGGTTCTTCCCTGGGTTGGTCCCTTAACAAGAGCAAACTAAAGGAGGGAAGCCTTCCCCATAGGCCTTCCCATTCAAGACATTTACAAGGCAAAGAGCAAAGTTTTAACATGCAGCTCTGCCCCTTTGGAAGGTTTGGTCCATCTATCCTTTTAATCATGAGACAAATATGACAACGTGATGATGGCCACCAGGGTGGGGCTGGTGTGCAAGGGAGAGCTACACACTCTTGGCAGGAATGTGGGATCACTGCAGACGGCACGGTATTTACTGTAATTTCTTCCATATCTCCTCTTCAACTCTGCAAAGCATTTCAGTCTGCGTTGTTTTGTGGAAAGCTCTACAGTGCTGAAAACAAAGTTGCATTGTGTCGGCAAAGACATGTGGGAGCTGCTATGCTGCCTGCATGCTGTATGCTCATAGGGCAGCGATGGGCGTGGGAGGTTTAAGGAAACAAATGAACTGCAAGCATGAAATCCATAATAAAGTCATTTAAAATGGGTTGTAATTTGGAGCTCCGCAATACTGTATGCAGGCACCCTCCACACACACACTAGAGAGAGATTTGTGGCCTGATTACTCGTAAAAGAAAGAAAGAGAAAGAGAGAAGGAGAAAGAGAGAAAAGAAAGAACACAAGAGGAGGCCCAAGGCATCCTGCTTTCAGCATCCTGTTTTCACAGTGCTCAACCAGTTGCGCATGGGAAGCCCTTGAGCAGGACATGAGTGCCTCAGCACTCTCCCTTCAAACTGGTATTTAGAGCCATACTGCTTCCACTGCTGAAGGAAGTACACAGCCATCATGGTTGGTAGTGGTAGTCTTCGATAGCCTCAACTACCATAAATTAATTTCAAAACCATCTAAATCTATTTTAAAACCAAGTTTGTCACCATTGCTACATCATGTGCAGTGGTGGACCTTGGGGTCTCCAATTTCAATGGCACCCTGTGCGATGCAACCTATCTCTCCCCCCTATCACCTTCCGTTCTACATCACAGTCACTGTGCCCCTGAGGCTCTGTCCACAGTGCGACTAAACTGGTCGCTCTCCCCTAAACCCACCTCTGCCATGTGGTAATGAATTCCATAGTTTAATTATGACTAAATGATGAAGTACAGTACTTCCTTTGTCTGACCTGAATATTTCAACATTCAATTTCATGGGATGGTTTTGGGTTCTACTATTATGAGAGCAGGAGAAAGACATCTCTTTATCCACCATACATAATCCTTTATTTATTTTTAAGCCATTAAAAATCCAATGTTGCAACCTTTCTTCATAACAGAGTTGTTCCTTTTTTATTACCCTTTTCTGAAACATATTCCGCTCTAAAATGCCCATTCTGAGGTGCAGTGACCAGAACTGAACACAGTATTCCAAGCACAGTAGCACCACAGATTTGTATAAATACATAATGATACTGGCAGCTTTATTTTGAAACCCTTTCTTAATAACCCCCAATATGAAATTCACATTTTTCACGATCGCCACATACTGGGTTCGCATTCACATTGAGATTTCTCTGCTATTTCAGGTGCCACTTATCCATACAGTTTGGGGAGCGCCTTTCCCTTTTTGTTCTTACCCACCCCGAACAATTTAGTATTATCAGCAAACAAAAGACTCCTCGTCCCTAATTCCATGCCACGTATGACCAAGATAAAAAAGCAACAGTCCTAGTATTGATGCTTGAGAGATCTCACTTCCTACACCCTCCATTGTGAGCACTGCTCATTTCTTCTGACTCCAAGTTTCCTGTTCTTTAATGAGTTACTGATTCATAAGAGGACCTGGCTTCTTATCCCATGACTTCTATGCTTACTAAGAAATCTTTAGTGAGGGACTTTACCAAAGGCTATTTGAAAGTCTATGTAGACAGTGTCTACTAGGTGACTCCTACCCATATGGTTATGAACGCTCTCAAAAAATGCTAAATGGTCAGTTTAGTCAGGTCTTACCCTTTAAAAACCATGCTGGTTCTTCTTCATCAAGACCTGTTCTTCTTCTATACACTTGGCAATTCTATCCTTGATCATGTTTTCCACAAGTTTTCCCAGAACAGATGTTAACCTAACTGGCTTGCAGTGACACCATTCCCTGTCCACCTTAAGAAGTTTGCATCCAGAGATAGTCATGCAGGCAGATAGTTTTACATGTGATCTTAGACGCAATATAGTGAATAGCACCTCAAAGCCTACCTGTATTCCTGTTATTGTTGTTTATTGAGTTAATTGCTTTGAAGCTTGGGATTGGTTGGTTTTAAAAAGTGAGAGGAGCATAGTCTGTCTGGCCTCCTTGCCTTGCTGCTGAATTTGCTTGTTACCTTGTATCTACAAATATTATAAGGTGGGAGCATCCAGAAAGTCAGTCCTTTCATATGATTTGCTACTGATAGTTACATGAATGGGCAGTGGCGACTATTTGGGGCTCTACTTCCTGTTTTTATTCCCTACACGAAAGCTTGGACCACACTGAAGAAGAGCAAACCTTCCCACGATTGGTTTGTACCGAAACTTCACAATGTCCCTTCTCCCAAATACTGTCCTAATATCCCTCCTTCATTATTAGACTTTTACATTTGCCTTTCAAAAGGAAGGAATGACTTAGTGCATACAACAAAGAGTTTGGGGTGAAGAGAGACAGAACTATTTGTACCCTAAAATGCAAATCTGACATGTAGGGAAGTGATATCGAAATCAGTGAGATTTAAGGTTGCTTCTTATATTCCTTTTTTTCAGGTGTACACAGACTAGAATACAAGAAGGGCTATATTGGTCTGTCTTTCAGAAAAGAGGCATGCTTCAAAGCTCTTAGCTGGGCAAAGATGCATGCATATTCCTTTAAGGTGAGATATGGATGTTAAGACACATGCACACTAAGACATATTTAGGAAAATAACATCAGAAACAGTTTTTGTTTCCAATAACCCAGTCTCTTCACAATTACAGTTTTGAAGTAGAAAGAGTTCATTTTATCCATGGGGTTAGTACCGCCCATGCCTGGCCATAGGTTTATATTTTTTTTTAAGTCCACATGAGATGGACTTTTACTTTTGGTTATCGTCTGTTCATCTGCTTTTGCACCTGCCCATTAATATCCATGAGAGCATTCACAATCTTGAGTTATTAATCCAAGAATCAACATCAAAACAGATTGGTATGACCACTCTCTATATAATAATGGGCAGGAGTAAGCAGCACCAATAGATTTGTGTTTTTCTCCCCACCCTTGTCCCATGGCTGATGGCAAACCACTTTTGAAACTGAACAGAGAGCTGGGTGCAAGGCAAGGTGGGAGAAAGCATTTGACTTACACCACCACTGAGTGGCCGTCAAGGTTGGAGGAAGTCCCATTGTCCTTACTAGAAGGCTTGGCAGAACATTTCTGGCCATTCACAAGCTGTGCTTTCAAGAGTGTTGGTAGACCACAGTGCTAGTGGAGCTACTCCCAACCTCACCTGCCACCATTTATCCAGGTTGATCCTCAATCAGTATTTTTCTTACAACAGATGGTTGCTCATGTCATGTATTTTGTGATTCTTTTTTGTGACCATATGTTTGTAAGATAAACATAGGTCTTTAAAATAAATAAATAAATAAATGGGCCAACATAAGCTCCTTGCCCTGGGGGTTTGCATCCGTTTGGATGTTGGTCATCATGGACAGAGGGAACAGAGGTTGGGGGAGAATCCACAGGCTGCAATTCTGTGCAGACTTACTTGGCAACACATCCCATTGAAACTGGTGGAACTCACTTCTGAGAGCACATGCTTAGGTTCAGGGTATGTGTATAATGCTCTTATCATGTGGTTATGTGATTGAGAAAGCAGCACACACACACACACAGACAAAAATGTGCAGGCTTCTTTTAAAACTTGATACTGAGGCCTTCAAGTACAGATAAAATGAGATGAAGCTGCTATCTCACTTGCATGTTTCAACTGATAAATTAAAAAAACACACACACATTTCTTGTATAAAACCTAACATGCACAGGAGATAAATAAGTAGATCCTGTAGAGAAAAGTCAAGAAGTAATGCCCTGTGTATTTTAGTGCCATTGTGTAAGTAACGATGCTTCAGTTTTCTTTATCCCAAACAAGCCTTTTCCTTCTTCTTTGTCTTGAGCAACATTCTCCCAATTTAACTTCCAAGATTCTATGGGGAGGTGAAATTCAGCTTTGTGGAAAACAGTCTCGAAGCCAAAAGATCCTTCTGACAATAATGATCCCTCCTTAAATGAGCCGGTTTTATTTCTCAGCTGGGGGAGAGAGAAAGGAAAGCCTTTACAACTGTGGTCACCTGGGTTGTAAAATAAAGAAAATAAAGTCATCTTCAGCTTGGAAACTGGACAAATATTTTTATATCGTTATGCCAAGCATTCCTCCTGCTCTTTTTTTAAAAAAACCATGTTTTTCTTGTTGGCATACTTGCCAGTTCGGTTGTAAATGTATTTTAGAATAGATGTCTTTGAACATTACAGTGCCACCACTTTCTCCTCTCCTGAAGTTGACTCAATATTTCAGTTTAAACGATTTACAGGAAAGCCTGCAGTCCTACAAATGCTTACATGGGAGTAAAATCTCACCGAAAACAGTAAATTTCGCTGCTGAGTAAACTTGCACAAGATTAAGTTGTATGACTGCCATCCCATGAACATGCAGGGGAGGGTCAAAGGCACCTTTGAACCCAGTAGGAACCCAGGAGGATCTACATCTGAGAACGTAGGCATAGGATCAAGCTGCACATCAGCTGAAGCCAAACTCAGTTTACCTGAACTGTTAAATCAGGTTGCTGAGTTTCAGCCCACATCCTCAATAGTTTCAAATTAATTCAAAAAGCCTCAGTGGAACTTCAGCGGAATAATTTTGGAGTCAGTGATTTGTAGCCTTTGTGATTAAGCAAATTCTCAGCTAGAAGGATTAGATTTCAGGCAGACACAAGAAGAAAGCATGTTAACTATCTGTAACATATAAAGAAACCTATCAGGAGTTGCTTCAGAGCTAATGCACACATACACACACACTTGTGTGTGTGTGTGTGTGTGTGTGTGTGTGTGCACGTGTGTATTTTACTTCCAGAAAATGCCAGTCAAGATTTTATGGACAAATGTTTGTCTGTGAAACCTGAGGATGTTTATAGCATGTACGTAATAGGTTCAGGCCTCTGTGAGGGAGACCATGAACTAAGGCTTCCTGCTGAGAAGAACATAAGTTTTAGGGGGGGAAAGAGAAAAACTAGGAGTCTTGTTTCTTCCAAAGATTTCCTCCTACCCCTCCCTTCCCAAAGCCAGTTGTCACTAGCTAATGCCCAATAATTCTGTAGAACTTGAGAAGAGTAATAAATATGCAGGGCTGTGTTTTGTGTACTTTAAAATTATCCTTTAATTTTTGTAAACAGTACAACTGGAACATTTGCAAATTGTTATTACCAGCACCACCATACCTTGCCCCGGGGCAATCATTTCAAAGCACCGCATCACACACTATCAAAATAAATTTGTGAAAGAAGGAGTAAACAATTGAAACTCGGCCCGGTAGCCAATTTGTACTATTGCTTGGCACAAATGCAGTTCCACAGGTTCCATTTCACTTACTTCAAATTTTAACCCCAATTCAAATAATGTGAGTTTTGTTTTGGTACCTTTGGTTCACGTGAGATTCCAACTCCCCACTCCCAACCCCCACAAATAATATTGTGGCAAGTTGTAACCCAAGCCATGGAGCAGCACTGGATACTAATAGGTCAACATCCTCATCAAACATACAGTACTAGCATTTTCATCAATGAATTGGCGGAGATAGCGAGCAGCTTCCTCCCCCCCCCCCCGCCATGTTCCATTCACTGTGTTTCTGAGTAAGGTGTGCAGGATTCAGCCCATTAGCTTTTATTTTCTGTGAAGAGCAACCAAAGCCTTACAGAGAGAGAGAGTCAGTCAATTTATGGCCAATAAACATAAAAGCCGAGACGGTATCAATGAAACATTCTTCTCTAAACCAGAGGTCACTAATTCTCCACTTATTCCATTTTGTGGTTTCAGAAAGTTTAATTTCAGGGTGAGGATGTGGGCTCTGGCTGTTGGTAAAAAGTTTTCTCTGGCATGGCGGGGGGGGGGAGGGTTAAGCACATATAAATTTAAATGGGTGGAATCAGCCCCGGTGAATTAATTTGAGGACAAATAAGAGTATGTTTCCTTCTCTTCCCCCCCCCCCTACCCCCAGTAGTACACCAGCTGTCATTTTTTGATGAGGAGTGTGTGTGGATTGGGGAGGGGACCGGGATTTATTTTTGAAACATAACTTCGTGCCTGATTCATTGCGGTTAGTGTCACCAAACTACAGGCGAACGCGAGTTAGTGTGGCCATTAACATTCTTAAATTCTAGAACCTGTCAGGAGGCAGATAAGGTAGGGCAGGATCTGCACACCTCCCCAACCTCAATACTTGGGATGTTTGCAATATGTTTCTATTTTCGTCACACCTATGTGTGGCTATCCATCTGGTCTTAATCAATCAGTATCATCCCAGAGCTTTGCTGTTCTCCCCAGCTGAAATAATACACTCCTTTCCATCGCAGGCTTCTGCCTGAAGGAGGGTCACTTCTCATGATTCCCCAGCCAAGGCACATTAACAAGGCTTACATATTTGTAAACATAGGTAAACCCAGGAGGGGAAGATGGGATGGAACATTTTGAAAGATGAATATTTTATGAATAAACCACTGTGATGTTTATTTAGCGATATTACATAGCAAAACTTGATGAAGTACCGGAGGTAAATTTGTTTTAGCGAAAGGGGAAGGGAGGGTAGCCTCAGACGTGCGGAGACAAAGATAAGTGATGCAGGAATGAATGATCTGATGTGCCACCCCTATTTAAGCCAAGGAAGCTTGTTTATAAAATATGTCCCTCCAAGTGCAGGGAAAGTGGGTGGCGAATCCTGTAAACTGTGCCATTTATTTATTTAGATTGCACATCAGGAGATAAAACAAATGAAAATTCCAACTTGTTAATAATTTACATTTAAGTGGAAAATTCTTCCATGCTGTTAAGATACCTCCAAGACCTGACACTGTAAAGGCAAATAATTTACATTCTTTGTGCACAGACAACTCGGCTCATTTTCAAAAGGAAAAAAAAAAAGTAGAGTGGGGATAAAAATGTGTGTTCAAGATACATTTGCTGTTTTCATCCTTCTGCGTTTGCTGTTTCACCACCCACCCCCCCGAAATAGATGCGAACTTCTTTTTTGAACTTCGCCTCACCGTTCATCAGGTGTTCCTTGCAGACAATCCGCACAACCTAGGAGGTTTGCAATGTGAGAAGGAAGCTTTTCTTTTCAACACTATTACTTCCCACACCAACAGCTTATGCAAAGAAAGTTTTTTTCCCCTCTCTGGGGTGGGGGAAGAAGCCTGAATAAAAAATAAATAAATAAGAGGAGTGTGCATAACAATAAATACCTCTGTTCTGGGGCTTTTGTTCTTTTTTTTTTATGTCAGGGGACTTTTTAGCTGCGCTGCCTGGGTTACTGCTCTGGAAGGTTGGGAGATCTCTTGTTGAAGGAGGTTTGTGATTGAAGGCCCTCTGACACAACCTTTTGTTGGCCTGAGGTGTTTGATCCTCTTTTCCTTTTCTTCTTCTTCTTATTCTTTTTTTAAAAACCCAACCCATCCCTTTAAAAATGGATAACCAGCACTTCTTTTACTTATTGTCTGCTATTGGAGAGAGTTACTGGGGGGGGGGGGCTGTAGAAGTTTAACTAGTTAACCCTTTGCTTACTAATAGGTTTCAGACACATCACACTTAAAAACAAAACAAAAAAGTATGTGGAATATTTTCGTAGCTTTGCCAGGTATGCAAATCCTCTTTCCTGCAAAGTCATGTGCCCTGCATACCCCTGGACTTTAGGTTTCAACTGTGCTCTTGTAAAAAGGTTTGTTCCCACATCCCGCTGACCCTACGCTGAGATAATTTAGAAACCCAATACAAGTGCTGAAACCTGCATGTTAGAAATTGGCTATCCTAAAGCACATTGATCACTGATATTGTGCCTGCTGGCATGTTTCCTAAGCTTACCTTCCATTAAGACATGAAGGAATTCTCAGGAGCGCAAGCTGATCTGCAGCAGTTTCCTTGCACTGGAAAGGGGGACTCCAGCAACAATGGGAGTTACTTTTCAGAACTAAGTGTAAAAATCCGAAACTAAGAAAGAAGAGCATCTTAAAATAAAAAATACCAGTGTGTTTGCTTCCTAGGAGCTTTGTGAATCAAGGCTAGAATATCTCCACCCCCCAAAACCCACTGAAGAGACACAACCCAGGCTGTAGGCAAGGAAAGCAGCTTAAATGGATTATTTAACAAAAAGCAACTTATGGCTTCCAGATAGTGACCTACATTCGGCATACAAAGATGATGTTTTATGGTGGTGATAGGGTTAATAACCTAACATCATTCATGTAGTGTTTTTTTGAAAATTGAATTTTACTGCTACAAAGTAAATGTAACAGCCCTCCAGAGACAATATTACAGGCACTTTATTGTTTGCTAAGCTGATGTCATCTTTCTACAGACTGACTTTAAAACAAAGGCAGAACATTTATTACAAATATCACTGTGTGAAAGGAAATCTACTGAAATACTGTTTAGAAGGTGAACTGATAAAAAAAATAATTGTACTCAAGATTGGCTTTGATCATCTGCAGAGTTATGCTGGCTGGATCATTCTCATGTGATTCCCTACCCCCCACTCCCCACCCCCAAAATCCTCCATATTTTCTATATTGGATTTGCAGTCACTAATTTTCTTAATATTTTTCATCTCTGAGCATGGGTTTTAATCAATATCTGTTTTTTTTTAAATTCCTTTAAAACTTTCTGTGTATTTCATGGGAGGATCTGATAGATGAATGATTTTTAATCCACCATTTTAATGCAGAGAGATAAATGCTGCTTATTAGCTTTAATGAAAGCACTTATCCAACACAATTTTTAACCCTCCACTGTTAAAAAAGGTGTGTGCATCCCAATATTGCATTATAGTTCCATACCCCACACAAATATGCGAAGACTAAAGGTATATATTTGGGCTTAGTTTTTTCATAATTTACTGATGCCTAGGGGCACGCTAATAAAAATGGCAGAACATCTGAACTCTTTAGAAGCCAAATTCCCTATTAACTTCTATGAGACTGGAGGGCTCAGCACTTCAGAAGATTCAGTAGTTTTTGTCAAGCTAGATTACATCATTTTAGGAACTTGATTTGAAACACTCAACTTTGGGCAGGGGAAAGGGAAGAGATGTCATGGGGACACACTAAAGCAGATCCTTGCTTTCAGCTACCAGACGGCTTCATTAGTTTCTTTCCTTGCACTTTCAAATATTACCCAAGCAAACTATCTTATTTTATTTTAAAAAAGGCAAACGATGTGCTATGTTCTTTTTGTTTCTAACCCCCCCCCCCCAGATCAGTGGCGTAGCGTGGGTTGTCAGCACCCGGGGCAAGGCAAGTAATTTGCACCCCCTAACCCGTGGATTTGCGCCCCCTAACCCTACCCCCCAGATGTTGCGCCCGGTGCGGCCGGCCCCCCTTGCACCCCCCACGCTACGCCACTGCCCCAGATTTCTATTAATGTTGTCAGATGCCAGGGGTGGAACAGCAAAAAATCAAAGAACTTTTTGATATATATTTTTTTGAATGGCTAGAAAATGTTCATCTCTGTTGATTCTTCACGTGAAGCAGAAAGCTAAAAGAAGAAAGCAGATGACTAGCAGCTTTGCGTAGCTCTGGGAAAAGGGCGAACATACAGGTGAAAATGAAGGGTGGCATATAGGCGAGGAAGAGTAAATAGAGTAGAAAAATTGTCAATATGTGCTATGAGTCAAAGGAGCTCATTTGATGGCTTTGTGGGTGAAGCATGTATTCCAAAAGCGGACTTTTACCTGCACTACTAAGCAGATATTTATATTCACAACTTCTTGTTAAATATGTAATGCTGACGGGCAGTGCCTGTCTAAATCACTGGGATTAAAACTGGCAATTGGACTGTAACAGTTCGCTTTCAATGTGCTCAGAGCAAAGTTTGCCAGTTGCCAACAATTACCCAAGCAAGTTTGACTTCTTTCGCTTAATGCTCATATGTTCTGATATTTGAATATTATTTTGCACATCAAGCAAATCTACATTTGGCATAAAGCAAGATTTTGCTGTGCCTTGTCTCAGTCGTGTCAACTGTCCCCATGCCTTTGTACTTGCTCAGTTGTTATGTTCAGAACCAGGTTCTCTTTGGAAAAGAAAAGCTTTACAATTTCGTTACGACAGATCTCTTTTCCATGAGCAATCAAAATTGCATGCCAACTCAGGTTAAAGATTTCGGTCCATAGAATGCAACACCTAGGAAGTCCTCCAATTATTTTAGATACTCACAGAACTATTCCTCCTACTGGTGACACAGCAGCCTATCTGGGAGCTTGTCAATTGTTCTAGTACTAGATTAAGGAAATAGGCCTACAATCATATACATTGGTGACTACCATTCCAGTATCATCTATTGAGCTGATGGGAGTCGAACATCTGGAGGGACCCATATTGGCAGCCACACTTACTTGGGCATAAGCCTCATTGAATTCAGTGTTATGTACATCTGAGTAGATGTGCATAAGATTGCGCTATAAATGTGACATTCTCTCCCCACCCCCATCCACAGTCCTTCGTCATCTTCCTTGCCCTTCATCTAAAAGCTAGCTCAAATTATCCCTTTAGGGCCTTGGTTTTTTTGTCATTATGGGTTAATGGGTGGGGTGGTGAGATTCATGGCAAATAATGGCTCCATTTCAGTACTGTACTTGTTTCCTCCAGTTCCTCAGAAGGGCCTTTGTTTAGAACGCATCGCATTCTTACTTGTACACTGTTTAATTTGAAGAAATTCTAATGAGAGCTTCTCTGATCAGGAATCCGAACAAGAGATTTAATTTGCTCTGCAAATCTCTGTGCGTGTGTTCAGTCAAAATGTGCAAATTCAACCGAGGGTCCAAAAAAAAAAAAAAAAAGTCAAGTAGATTTGAAAATAAGACTTTTAAAAAAGGGTTGACTGATTTGACCCGAAGAGGAAGTGACGGTGCTGTGAACCTGAATTGCTGGGCAGAAGTTGACACGGATCACCTCAGCTTAGTCTCACCTCCATCACCTGGTTGTATGCTTGGAACAAATGCAGTTCATTCTGATAAAGGCATGTTCCACAGAGCATAACTCAAAAGGGAGACACAGCCAGTCAGGATTCCTGAATGAGTATACGTGTGTGATTCACATATTTGCAAACATGTGTTTGCCACATTCGCACTCTACATTTTCAGTTGCACACTTTAAGCATCTCTGAGGGAAAGTAATTAGTGTGGGAAGTAGCCCAATAAGACCTGACATAAAGAAACGCAACAATGTTCCAGATCTTGAGCTATGTTGTCACAGACCTAATGCAAAGACTGTTTCTAGCTTCCAATGGGCTTTGGAGTCACACAGTCTCATCTCCAGGAGCCAGTACTCTTACAAGCTCACCTTTTCTGAGAGGCAATTTGATGTGGGAGAAGTTGGCCTGATTCATATAACTTTTTCTGACTGCTTTACTAAATGACAATATGAGAGTCGGTGCCAGCACCAATAGCCTCTTTTAGGGCTTATCCACACTCCCTCTTGTTGCACTGCTTTCCCCTGGGGAAAATGCGCTTTAGTGCTCAATCAGAGCAAACGGCAACTCGGGGTTCCGCCAGATTGACATTTGTTCCAATCTATCGCTGAAGAGTAGGTCTTGCCTTATAAAGGAGCGGGGCAAGGGGAAAACCACTCAGGCCCATGCTTAGAAAGTATGGGTCCAGCACAACATGGCTCTAACCATGCTTGCTAGGCATGGCACAAATGGGAGGATGGACAAGCCTTTAGGCTCAGTTGGTGTATGTCTTTGTATCCACTAGTATTAGTAGTGAATCTGTGTTTGAGTTACCACTTACTTCAAATTTAACAGATGCCACAGCGACCTTATAGAGCAGGGGTTACCAAACTGTGGTCTGTGGACCACCAGTGGTCTGTGACCTTCATTCAGGTGGCCTGGGGGGTGTCTGCAAAGAGGGAGCAGAGGCTGGGAACGGTGGGTGCAGCGTGTTAAATATTCGTATTGATTTTTAATTGTGTTTTTATTGCTTCTTTCATTTCTCATATTGCGCCTTATTATTTATTGTTGCATTTTATGTTGGGATTCAAATGGCAACGCTATAAAATGCAATGTAAGAAATAAAAGAAGCAATAAAAACCAATTAAAAATAATACAGAATCTAGCACACCACATTTCAACAGGCAGAAAAAAACAATAAGTGGTCCATCAAGACCAGGGGTCAGCAACCTTTTTCAGCCGTGTGCCGATCCACCGTTCCTCAGACCATGTGGTGGACTAGAATATATTTGGTGGGGGGGATGAACGAATTCCTATGCCCCACAAATAGCCCAGAGATGCATTTTAAATAAAAGCACACATTCTACTCATGTAAAAACACACTGATTCCCAGACCGTCCATGGGCCGGATTGAGAAGTTGATTGGGTCGCATTCAGCCCCTGGGCCTTAGGTTGCCAACCCCTGATCAAGACCATCAACCATTTTCAAGTGATCTGTAGCAGGGTGTGAAGTTCGGGGACCACTGCTATAGAGCACTCTTTTTGTTTGCATACCGCAAACATTTTTATTGTTAGCTTTATTTCTATGCTATTCCTTTGTCCAAAGAGATCACAATAATGAATCCATAAGCTACAGCAAAAAAACTGTAAAATCAGAATCAAAACATTATGTACAATAAACAGCTTAATAATTCTGTAGTATTCTGATGTCTGACATGGCCCCCATTAATACTCAGACTGACCGAGTAAAAATGCCTCCAGCTTATGCTGAAAGATTGCCAATGAAGGGGATGACTGAACTGCCAAACGGAAGCAGTTCCACAGTCAGGGAGCCACTGCGGAGAAAGCCCTGTCCTAAGTAATTGCAAAACATACCTCTAGCAAAAGGTAGGACCCCAACAAGGCACAGGCCAGTACACATTGGAAAAAGCAGTCTTTCATGTATTTTGATCCTGAGCCTTTGTGTGCTTTAAATACTAGTTTCAAAGCATTAAATCCGGCCCTGTAATATATAGAAACCCAATGCAGTTTGGAACTATAAGCAACTGAGCACATGCTTTTTTTGCCTCAGATGTTTTTTCTTCTTTTTGTTATCAGGAACTTAAAGAAATAAACAGCCACCGCACAGAGAAAACTTAATAGTTGCAAGGAATATGGCTAACAGTCTTGAAAAAAAAATTGTTTAAAACAGAGAGGTTCAGGCCAAGTCCTGGGCATTCTTGAATATTTGATGTGCTAAATCCCAGATCCCAAAAAAATCTTTCTAAGTTGTAATAAGGTTGTTGGAAGTGTGGATCAGATTCTCTAACCTACAAGAGGCAAATATGCACCCCCCCCCCTTTTTAAACCAGATGAAATGTTAGAACAGTGTACTGTGTGAAGCACTGCCCATTTTTCTGCACAATTTTAGTTACAATCGAATTCACAGAGGCTTTAAGAGGGAGGAAAAACAACAACAATGGGTATAATCACACACTGGAACCTAAGAATTAGGTTTTGATGAAGCGTGATGGAAGAACCAAAATCTTGAGGAATGCTTTCCAAATAACCAGAGAAAAATAAACCGTTCCTTATGTCAGTCTTGTTAGAGAGGGATTAAGAAACTGGCAATTATTTTGGCGACCTTAATTGTTGCTCTGCAGGAAAATATGTAATTAGAGCACGTTCGCAGGCCCGCACACCTGCAGCACATCCTACAGTATAATGTCAGCTTTCAGTGCTTGCCCGTGCCAGGTTCTATCACAACCAGTCACAGTGATGCTCTGAGAACATTTCGGACTCATGTAATGTGGCTTCTGTGTATGAAAGAAGCAGGCATTTACACTGGCATACAATGGAGGGCATTACTGTAACACTGGTTTCATTCTTTTCCAAACGCCTACCTTCAACGCCGCTCTGGTTTACTCAGTTTGAGGTTTTATTGTTACGGTATAATAGTCCTGTACATTTCTGAAATTCCCTTATTATACAGCTTATTAATACAGCACTGGCTTGATTATCAGGCGACAGTTGTGAAGGGGAAGATTCAGCGTGCGAGCGAAGTCAGAAACTGGACGAATGCTAAATAAGAATAATTGTGTTCGGGGCATTCTGAGTGTATAGAAGTGTGCAGATGCCAACAAGTGTGTATTCAGAGAGAGGACACACACACACACACACACACACACACATTACAGACACATTTGTTGCAACAGACCTAAAACATAGGGACTTTTTTGTGACGGTTTGTTGTTGTTGTTGTTTTGCTTTTGTTTTGCTGCAGTTTGAAAGGTTCTGTGCACCACCATCTCATGAAACTTTCCAGTTTTGCTCCACCTCTTCCCCTCCTTTATTACCTTTAATTTTAAAACTTGGAAGGTTTGGAACGCTAGGGTTTCCTTTTCTTGGAATAAAAAGGGGGGGAGCACAGTAGAGGGAATAACTGTCTTACAGCTAAATTCAGTAAGCTGGCATGCTGATAGTTAACAGACTTCTTCCCCTAAGGGAGATACACTGTATTTTGCTATCTGACATGTTGTCATATATAAAGAAATCAATTGGTAATTAAATGATGCACCTTGTGAAGATGACAAAAGGCATTTGGTTGCGAAAAGAGAACTGGGTTGTGAGGGGTTTGTAATGAAGGCCTAATGACTATTCATAAGAGATTTTCAGTCCGTTGATCCACTTGACTGGAAAGTTCTGCCCTGGAGAGTTAGTGCTGTCAGTTTCTCTCACCTCAGAAAGCCGCCGCAATCGACGGTGTAGAGTATGAGCGAGAAATTATCTAGTTTTTGCTTCAGGCCTGTCTTAGGTCACATGCAGAAGGCACACATCTGGCTTCCTGTAGGTGCAACCTCAGGACATAAACTTTGACTAATTTTTAAACTATAAATATGTAAGACTGACACTGAATAAGTTACCTTTTATTCACATTTTCACGTATTTTTTGGCACATCAAAGGAAGATACCATTTTGACCTCCCTATGCTACTCATATTTCAGTAATTGCAATATATTTCCTTTATGTGACAAAGCGTTTTGCATAGGAAGTTTCCATTTCTGTCACTGGACCTTTCTTCCTTTTGTTTCCTTCTTAGAGTCAGCTGACCAGTTAGAAGTAATTTTTTTACAGTTACCTTGAGACTCAACAAAGAGTAGTGTCAGGAGGAATTACTGATCTGCCTAGTTTCTCTTGAGTAGCTTACTTTCATTTTGAGGGTTTCTCAGGTCACTAGTACGGAAGCTGGCGATATGAGAACCACCAGTAAGCTGTTCTTTTAAGGGTCTTCTCTGATGCATCTCCTCTTCAGTCAAAAGTATATTTTTAGATGGTCAGATTTCAAACTACAGTTCCCGGCATTCTTTGGTGGAAGCCATGGGCCTTAAATGTAAGGTGTGGATGTGACCTCACAGCACTGCAATTCCTGAGGCAAATCCTACAGCCTACCTATGAGTGAATGCTAGGAAACCCTTAGCAACAGCAAGGCAATGACATAAAGGCCACTACACGGTCTTGCTTGGAACTTAGCCACTCAGGCCTCATTGCCCCTACTCTGTCTTCAGTGTATCACTTCAGTGGGGATTCACACGATGGATTGCTAATTCGTTAAAAGAATATTCCACTACATTGACAACTAGCGTGTCAGAGAGATGGGTGCCTTAGAAGATGCTAGGTTGGTATGTGGTGGCGTAGTGTAGTCCTGATACAGGATTTACCACCTAGTGTGAACACGGCCTAGATAAGGTGGAACTGGTGTACTGACTAGAAGATGAAGCACACAAAAATCCTTCTAATTATAATCCTTTGGCAAAAGATAACAAAAAGCTAAAGGAAGTATTATAAGTGACCAGGCACTGATGATTACTTCGTAGGACTTGGTATAACGACAGTATTCATTGACTCTGTACATATTTGCTTTTAAAAAGCAACTCTCTGGCTTATCTTGTCAACTCACCTTATCAAAGGCAACTTCATTCATCTCCCCCTCCCCATGGGTACTTGAGACTAGAATAACATTTGCAGATTAGAAGCCTCTTCACACAGCCATTGGCTGTCTGGGAGATGCAGGAAAATGCACTTGAAAATTCGGGGATCTTGGTATGCTTAGAATTTTGAAGCCAGCTGATTTTGGTTGTGTGAATCAGCCACGAGGCATCACAAGCATTGCTCCAAACACGCATGGCATGAGAAAACAATATGGCAAACCTCAGAGGTTTCCATCTGCCAACAGTGGGATCAGCTGAGTAATTCAAGACATTATGCAATATTGCAGAAGGCATTGATGGTGTTCCCTCCTTGCGTGTTGTGGTTACTGAATTTTACCGATGTGTTTGCTGGAGCTGACAAAGTGAACCAACTGAATGGACAAATGCCAAAAAAACAATTATGTTTATTAATGTGCATTGATTACTTGTTTAGGATATAAGAGAAAATTAAAAAAAAATGCATTAGTATTTAAAGTTTTTTATAGCTGGGCTAATGATTGCTTGTAATATAGTGTCTAGTAAAGGCCATTCTATGATACCTATAAGTCTCAGCTTTGTCGTCAAATTAGTTGACTTTGATTTATAGGGTTGTCACTATTAGTATAAATCTTTATTTCTTTAAGTGATAGCCTGTCTTGGGGCAGGAGTTACCTATTTTCAGTCACATTGAATAATATAAATCAGTGCCAGTATACCTGTTGATTCAATAGGATTGTTTCACATGAAAAGTATTATGGTTGCCAGATTCAGGCTTTTAGGCATATACAGCAAATACATCAAAATGTGGCCTAGCCATCATAACAGATTGGAAGTCAAGGGTTAACCCTGACTTCTCTCATGTTAACGGTTAGGAGAGGACTTGTCTAATATGCCCTACATTATTGTCTGTAAAGAGACTGCAGTAGTATCTCTGTGGTAGCTTATATGTGAAGGGAATTTGATCTGGTGCATATAAATGTGTGTTTCTGAGCATCCTGGCTAGGACATAAAGCCCCTTGAATTCAGTAAGCCTTCTGCATACATTTGTTTTGGTAAGACCTTGCTACTTCTATGCTTAAAGTCTCTAATGATCCAGTAACTCCAGATTAGACTACTGCCATGTACTTTATTTTGGGCTGTCCTTGAAGACAGTCCAGAAGCTTTATTCATTTCAGAATATAGCTGCCAGGGTTCTGACTGAAGCCAGTCTTTCATATCATATCACACTGATCTTGCAACAGGTATATTGGTTGCCAGTTTGCTTCCAGGATCATGTCAAGATCATGGTTTTTACTTTTTAAAGTCCTAAATGGCATGAAACAAAAATATCCCAAGGTCCTGCATGTGCAAAACAAATTTTTTTGTCCACCGCCAAAAATATTGTGTACAAATAGCTGACACAGGGGTGCTGTCCCTCCCCCACCTCACCCCACCCGCCATCTGTGACGCCCAAAATTTCAAAGCCTTCCAAGAGACGTCCCCTGACACAATCTCTGCTCACTGTTAGCCAGTAGCAAAGACAGTAGCCCTATTGGGCATTTGGTCTCCTTATGTATAAGCAAACATATGAGGAGAAATGAGGGCATGGTGCAGAATTGTGCCCTTTCCAATATATCATCTGTACCCAGCTGAGAACCCTCCATGAGTTTAAGGACAAAAGTCTAGAGCTGATTCTACTTGTGCAGACTGTCTGTGTGATTAAAAAGGGTTTTGAGGCGATTGGACCTCTGAACAGGGCTAAAGTTATTCCACTTTCATTTCAAGTTATTCCTTTTTGTTTTATGCTGTGGCTGTCTTTTTGATTCATTTCGGTTTAGCCCATTTTGCTTGGTATGACTGTAATGGTTGTTTTGTTATTGTTGCATCTTGTATTTATCGTCTCTCTCTCTCTCTCTCTCTCTCTCTCTCTCTCTCTCTCTCTCTCTCACACACACACACACACACACACACACATATAGCTGAGGCGAACAATTTGTTAAGAAAAATAAATAAAATAAAAATATGCTTATTTCTGCTAACCACATGAGCCGGCTCCCTCCCTAGTCCCAACAACGGAGGGGGAATTAGCAAAATTTAATTCATGAAACAGGATCTATTGAGGTATGAAACCCAGCACACGACACCCTTTTTTGTGGGTGCTACTTACACATTTGTTTTAGCGCTAATGTGTCAAGTCGCACTGCAGGAATCTCTTGTTTGAGCAGGTATTAGGCTGTCTTGCTATTCTTATTCAGGATTCCATTTCAGCCTGGTCAGGACTTATTAGAAGGAAAAGGTCAAGTAGTCCAGATCTCACATCATGTCCCCTGTCCAGCCCCACACAGATGAAACAGCACGCCCAAAGGGTTCCCTTTGAGGGACAATGTAAAGCCCATCTCAGCAACTTATCTGACATAAATCAAATGTAGCTCTATCAGCATGTGGCTTAAGTATGTCTGGGTTCTACTCCAAAGCTGCTAAATAATTTCTAAAAGTATTTACTTGAAGCCTGTGCAAGGTGTCTGCATCAATGTAAGAAAAGGGCAGCACTGAGAGCAACGGAAGTTGCCAAGTCATGAAACAGTGGTCATGTTGTCAACCTTATGATGATAACATGACATCTAGCAACACTAGGCTTTAGGGTGGCTGTTAGAACACCGGATTGGAACCTGAACTATGTGTAGCATAACATGGCTGTACTTGGTCCTCTCTCTCTCTCTCTCTCTCTCTCTCTCTCTCTCTCTCTCTCTCATTTTATTCTCATCCTTTCCCCCTTTCCCTTTGGTTACATATCTTAACAAGAAGGCTTTGCATTTTAACATGGAATAACATAGCTGTTATCATATTTTTAATTTAGATTTATTTCAATTTTAAAATACAATATCAAAACAGTTTAAAAAAAAATTAAAGTCAAGGGAACGGGGTGAGTCCTAAAATATATATATCTCAGGTGTTGCAGGCCAGGATATTTACCAAGAATATCTTAAAATAATAATAATAAATATGGCAATATATTTTAAATGCCACACTTCTGAGAAAGGGCAGTGTGGGTTATGCATTCATCGTTTATCTCCAGCTTTGGATTTGTATTCCCCAATAAGGCACCTTGACTGATTTCAAATCAGCACCTGTTTCCCTAGTGCGATTTCCGGATGCGGCCCCTCTGAAAAAGCTACGCTAACTTCCCCAGCTTTCAAAAAGCCACACTTTGGAAAACTACACTAATGGAATACCCCTGTATAAAGTTCTTTCCACGGTGGCCATCCCTATTGAAAGTAATGGGGCCTGACAGTTCCTTAGTTAAAAATCATACAGAAGGGTCACTTTTCCTTAAATTATCTATTGAATGCCAGCTGTTCACAACTTCAGCTGCCTCGCTCGGTTTCCGCTGCTTAAAATGTCTCCAGCTTTCGCGCAACGTTTGTCTCGGAAGATGTCACCGAAAAAGTTTGTGGATAGTAACACCTCGGTGGAAGTAACTCACTGCAAGTGCACTTTGCATTTGTCCTTGCCTGTGGTGGCTAAGCGAGGCGGTGGTGACAGCAGGGTGTCTGTGTGGCGAGGAGGGGGGAGGAGGACTAAAGTCTGGAGAATGTTCAGGTTATTCATGCTGCCTGTTGCTGCACTTGAGTTATATCATAATTTCCCATTTGCTGCACAACTTTATTCTATTTTTATGCTCCTGAGTGATGGGGCTTTAAGTACTCACAATTGATACTTCCGTGGTGTGAGCCCTATCAGAGGCCACCTCTGATAGATAAAGCTCTCGTTTTCTCTCTCTTTTTTGCTGGAGAGGGGGGAATGGGGTCACAGTCAAGGGCCTTCCTTTTCTCTGCTCTATTAAAGCTATAGCCATTCTGGAGCTTCTCTCTCTCTCTCTTTCCCCTTCCCTTTCATGAAAGGAAACTACACTCAGATCATGCTTATTTCACTATCAAAGCTCCCACACTCAAATGTTTCTCATTACTGGCCAAAATGAGCAATGGTCATCTTTGGATCATAATTAGAAGCCCTACTCTTTTTTAAAAAAATAAAAATCAACACACATACAGAAGGCCGTAAGATGAAACATCACACATCGTTTCCTGATTTTTAAAAAATAAAAAAATGAAATGTAACTAATTTCCATGGTTCCCGTGGTATTTAAATAAACCTGCCACCCTTATTTCCATAGATTAATGAACAGCAAAAAGATATATGGCAAAGGTTTACGCTCACACTCTTTCCTGCCTTATTGGGGGCATTCTCTTTAATTATAACGTAAGTGTGATTTAGTAGTTATTTTTGTAACCTGGCAGAGATACTGCCTCTGCAGACTTTGATTTTAGCAAATACCACTACACCAGTGTAACAACCGGTGACCTGTGCTAGCTATACTTCATAGCAATTAGAGAGCCCAGTTGCTGCAGAAACTCGATACATTTGGAATATCGATGTTTATCGTGAATTTATTTTAAAACATAACGGGCTGAGATGCACTCCGTAGCAGCTGGACAGCATCACATATTCATTGCATTCCCCCCCCCCTTCAACTCCCGCAACCCCCCACCCCACCCCCAGCCTGGTTCCCCCCCCCCCCCCGGCTCTCTATTATGTGATCTTTCAGGGGGCTTGTCGCACGCATTAATATGCAACTGTTCTGTTTTCTTTCAGAGGGCTTGTAAACTCTTTAAGCAGCAGAACACAGTTTCCAATTGTTGCAGTGCTGAGTGGGTGGATAGGAGCCGGGGCTGCCGCCTTGTCCAGTTGTAGATAGAATAAAACTGACAATGATGCAATGGAGCTGGCATCCAGACAACTCCAAGGAATGAATGGTGTTGCTCCAGCAATCCCTCCGGTGGCCGTAGGTCTTGGAATAGGCTAGAACGAGAAGGGTGGGTGAAAACCGATATGCACTATTACTACACGTATAAAACCTAACACTGGGGCCATAGCACAGGTGGGGGGTTCCTGTTTATTGATTTTTATTACTCGCTCAGAACATACGCCTAATGCTTTTATACTCCGGGAGCCCCGGGAGTGCTCACCTCAGGTAATAAACCTTTCTGTACTTTGCTGTAGTAGTTCGCCGTTTACACGGGGGCCGATGTTCTTTCTTCTCCTTGCCTGCACAGAGCCTTGCGTGCGTGTCTCTCTTTCTCTAGTTCTCTTTTGTAGCAGACAGCTCAAAGGAGGAGAGGAAATAACTCGCAGTGCAAACATTTATTCTGAATTTGAAACACTGTCCATTCCCTGGCTTAGGGAGATGGTCCCTTATTTCTAATTACTCACATTTCCAAGAAAATTAGTCACACAAACTTATGCTATGTGTTGTCTCCGAGGTTGAAAGCAAATTAGGTTTCCAATAAGACAGTACATCAAAGAAAGTAGCATGTTCTTGATGCAGATGACTTTTTTTTTTTTTAAGAATTATGGTTGGACATTTTTGGCAGACAGATTGTCTTTTACTCCATCAAAATGACAGTTTCTTTTGTAACTGCTACATTCATAATTAGAAGGAGAGAAGCAATCTGCCTGATTTAATATACTAAAGAAGTTTAGCGTCTTATGCTGGTAATTTCATTATTTAAAAATATGAATTAATTGTCTTAAAATAATATTGTTAGAAGTATAACTAGTAGGATTATGGAGCTAATTCTTTTTTAATCAACGCTTCCTATTAATACACTCCAGACTCTCATATATATATGAGTTGTATATATATATATATATTTCAGTTGGAAAACCAAGGGGTCTATGAAATACCCTGCAAAGTCTGCCCAGCCACGTACATTGGACAAACAAACAGACGAATAAATGCACGTATCGCAGAACACAAGAATGCCGTCAAAAAAGAAGAAAAAACTTCCTCTCTTTTCCAACACATGAAAGAAACAGGACACGAAATTAATTTTGCAGATTCCAAATTGCTCTTTAACATGGAACATCACCACAAGAGAATAATCATGGAAGCCATCGAGATAGAGAAACACCCTCACAACATGAACAAGCGTGACGACACATCCCGCTTGCCAGACATCTGGAAATTAGCCCTCCCCACAAAATCTGACACCAGATCCAGAGGCACACAGAACGCCATCACCAATCAACCACACCAGACCCAAACCCAGACCCTCTCCACAGATAAATTACAGACACCATCCAGTAGCCAAACCAGGGTGGCACCTCCGGATGCTGCACCCCCCTGCAATCCCTACACAGATCTGGCTGGCACAGGCCACAAAACCACAGCTCGCCCCTATACACGAAGCCAAGCCAGAGCACAACCAAGTGCAGTACAGCCATCTTCTCAGAAAAACTCTTCACAAAGTTCAAGAGTTCAAGACACGAAGGCTTTAGCAACTAATCCACACCTAATGACCCACCTAAGTGGGATTCAGGAAATCACTCAAGAAATCACTCAAGATATCCCTCAAGTAATTAAGGAACAAAAGAAGAAAAGGCACACTAGCCTGGGAACCTCCTCTCTGCCCAGAACATTGGAGGCTATACACCACACCTCCTCAACAGTATTTATAGGAACTCAAACACTGAGATCCTGCTCTGTTCCAGTAACAAGAAGCCGAAAGCACCAGCCTGAAGATGACGAGTGAGACCTCGTCGAAACGTCGCCTAGACACCCCAACTTTTACACGGGAAGACACCCGAGGACACCAAAACCTGCATTCCTGTACCCGTGAAAATCTACGAAAGCAAATATATATATATATATATATGAGAGAAAGTTTTCTGTCAGGTGTGCAGCTGTGTGATTCAGAGGAGAACACAGAATAAAACTGAATAGGAGAATCCTGGGTGGGGAATAAAATCACCTCAAATGCAGTAAATCATCATCTAAACAGAACCCCTGAGGGACCTGATCTGAGCTGGGATCCACAAACTTTTTAATCTTCATGGCTTTTTTAAAAAATATGCATATAGCAGCTGACTGGGGCAGGGGCTGAACATTATTGGGGAATTTCAGTAGGGGCTAGAGAAGGCATTTTAACTCTTTCTTGCCCTTACTGTGGTCTTGATTAAAACCATTCCTCTGAAGGTACTTGCAACTGGGAGGAAAACCCACATTGGCACCAGTGGGGGTTTTTCTCCTGATGCAAATAGCAGCCTCAGAGGAGGGATCGTCCTCAGGATTGCAGGATGGGTGGGAAGGCTTACAATCCCCATCCTCACTGGCTGCAATCTGTTATTTCTCAGCCCCACCCCAGCAGGTGCTATATGCAGTTTAAAAACAGTGCACAAAACAAGTGCAGTGGTAGGATGAAGAGAAAATATGGTACTGGGAGTTAGACAAATCAAGTTCTGGGTAAAAGAGTTAGCTATCGGCTGACTTTTCTGTCTTCCTGTCATTCCCCAGTCCTCATTAACAAATAACTTACTGAACCTTCAGCTGCTCCTTTGTAAGGCCAGAAAGATCTGTTCATTGTTTGATCATGGAAGAAGGAAGTGACCTGGTCTGGAAGGGGAGCATTTCATGTTTTTCCAGAGCACTGTTAAGAAAAACACAGCGTTAGCCAGGAGCTAGTGTTGCTCTGTTCCGACCTTTCTCTGGATACCCTGTCCAGAGTCCCCTGTGACAAATTATCCCCAGATCATACAGAGAGGACCCCCTGGTTTCTCCTGTGACAGTGTGTGATCCCCTTTGAAAGGGACTAGACTCTGATTCTGTGTGGGTTCTCGATGCACTTGAGAAGCCCCAAACCACTGTATAATGTAGGCAGACCTCAAAGGTGTTACTAGATATAGTTTGAAATGAAGGGTGGGGAAAACACTGTCATTGACAGGTATGGGTTTACTATACTGTTTTGTGTTTTTTTCTAGCTAAAAAAGCATGTGGGTTAGAGGCAATTTGTAGACAAGTTCATGATGGATCATGCTTTCAATTGCTGGTAGTCAACATAGCTATGTAGTTCAGAGGCAGCAGTATCGGTGCTATTTTTCTTGAAAAAAGGTGCCGGAAACTCCCTCGTTCTCCTAGAATGGCAATGGCACCCACCTGAGAGGTGCTGGAACTGAGGTGCTTTGAATTCCTCCTGGAAAAAAAGCCCTTGGCAGTATGATTCTGAATTCTTGGGGACTGCGAACAAGAGGCTGCTGTTGTGCCCATGCCCTGCTTCCAGAGGGCTTCCAGAAAGATGTTTGGCGGCCCACTGTGGGAACAGAACGCTAGACTCGGTGGGCTTTATTCTGTTCCAGCAGGGCTCTTCTTATGTTTATATATTCAACGTTTAGACCCAGGGACACCTTCTGGTGGAGACACACACACACACACACACACACACAGAGAGAGAGAGAGAGAGAGAGAGAGAGAGAGAGAGAGTTTAAAGTCTGAAACCATAGCTCATTTTTACTTCTGCATTTCTTGTTTCTGGATAAAGCATTAAACTGTCCTTTTTATATGGAGAAGAAATAAAACCTTTCAGCAAGCTGATTTCTATGACTGCAGGGGGCTGTACATATTAGAAAAGCCTTCAAGGCTTGGGATATAGTCTGAACCTTAGCTCACAGGGAACGCTGATGAGGCAACTGCCTCTCTTCTCGAAAAAGGACAGTCAGGGACAACATAGGGCACTAAGATGGACACGCAAAACTAGCACAGGAAAGTTTTTAGGGAGGTTTTTCCCTATATAGGGAAGTTTTTAATGTTTGATTTTTTTTTTAATTAAGTTTTTATATCCATTGGAAGCTGCCCAGAGTGGCTGGAGCAGCCCAGTCAGATGGGCAGGGTACAAATAATAAAATTGTTGTTATTGTTATTATTAGTAGCAGTAAATCAGCTGGACAGAATGTGCAACATGTAATGGCAACTGGTCATCTGCATCCACTGTGCTAGTAGAGAACAGCAGAAGCAAAATCCTTTAATGCATGTGAACAATGAGGAATAGATGTGCAAACTGGGGATGTCTCAGTGTCAAAATATCTCACAACTGTGTATATGCCATACAATTAAAGCACATGACGCCTACCCCAAAGAATCTGGGGAATTGTAGTTTGTGAATGGCACTGGGAATTGCAGCTCTGTGAGGGGAAGTCATGTGCATTTAATGTATGGAATGTACGCAGGCATAAGAGTGAATCTGTTATTATTGAATGATACCAGTGACACAATATCAGTAAGTCAATTGACCTGGCTCCAGGCAGTGGCATAGGAATGGGGGTGCGGGCCAACCCAGGTGTCATCACATAGGGGGGTGACAAAAATATGAGTTTAATTTAAAAAGGGGGGGCTCATGAAACTTTTTAGTTCAGTCAACAAACGCAACAAACGCAGCTTGCCCTGGGTGCCACACCGTGGGGGCTTGCACTTACAGCGGGGCCTGCAGCATGCCCGAACCACGCATCTCTCCTAGGAGTGACATAGTGGCTTAGGCACCTGCAGGCTTCAGACGCTGCCTGAAAAGGCAACGTGAGGCTTGCATCTGCCCACTGCCTCAGCCGCCCTACAGCTGAAGGGGAGACTGCAGAGAGGCTCCACACAGCACACCCTGCCTTGGCTTGCCTCGCCCCCATGGGTGGCCCGCTCCACCCTGGCTGCAGGACGCGCACGCCACACTGGGCACCTGAGTGGCTAGCTATGCCACTGGCTCCAGGCACTGAGATTTGGTTCCAACAAGCACCATATGGCATCCTACAAAGGCCAGAGTACATGGTCTTCCTCTTTTTAGGCAAATGGAACATCACCCACTTCTAAAGGATGGATTAACAAGTGTGCTGACAGCCAGGTAGGCAGTCAGTCATCTTGCAACTGCCAGCAGAAAAGCCACTTCATTAAAGTAGCATATGTGGGCTGAGGAACGGGGGAATCAGAGAGGATTTCCAAGGCCTATTTCTCAGTGTCGTTACTGAGAGGGATTCCCCCCACAGACAGGAGTGGCTGTAGGATTCCCCCTCTATCTCCCCTGCTGAACCTGTGAAGAGATGCTGGCAGAAGGTCAAGCATGGGTGAGGAGAAGGAAGGAAGAAGGCGAATAGTTACTGTTTTCTCCAAGGCCTCCCAGGAATCAGACTAAAAACTTTTCAGATACATTTCAACTTTTGCACACCATGTGAGTGCAGGAAAGACACAGCCTAGTTCTTATTCTCAATACTCTCTTCCCTATTCCTCCTCAGCTAAATATCCAAATTTCAGAAGCTGGTTATTGGGAACGGGGGAGACTATTCCTTTTTGAGTGACTGAATTTGATGTTCAGGTTACAGATATCTTGGGTTGTTTCTTCTCAATAGGCAATTCGGTTTACATTTTGTTGCTTCCACTGTGCTAGCCTGTCCTTTTGCTTCCCTCTGTTTTTCTTTTCTCGTCCCCTTCCTCCTCCTTACACTTTACAAAGTTCTCAGGGAATTTATTTGTATGTGTTTTATTTTCACACACAAAAAGAATTTCAGGGCTGTAAGCTTTGCTCTAAGGCCACTGCAGGGGCTTCAGCTGCAGTCCCACGCTCTTTTACAAGCATGTAATTACAGATCTGCAAGTGAGAAGGCAAATTCTCCCTACGGCATGTATCGAAACCTGACATAAGGCCAATAGGACACTGACTCAGAGGACCATTTTTACCTACATTCTAAGCCTGCAAAATTCCCCCGTGCTGCTGAGAGAGTTTTGTATTGACTACAGCTGATGTCCTGTATTCTAAAACAACCTTCCAAACTTGGGTAGCTCCTTTCACTTCTCATTTGTTTTCAAGCCCTAAGTTATGCCTTATATGACATATATGTTTCTGTAAACTCAGAAGGCGACTGCTGGCAGCTCACATTTTCACACAGCTTCTTCAGTGACCCCTAACATCTGCCTAACCCCATAGCATATACAAACCAGCTAGGACCCGGGCGAAAGAGTAGAGTGCTATTTTTACTGTGTTTTTAGGAAAACAAGTTTGTTATAATACCAGGCCAATCATTTTTCTCAAAGCATTTTTTTTTATTGTTACAGTTTTCTATTGACCGTCTGTGTGGTCAGCTTTAATTCTTGTGAATTTTGTCTTCTACTGGGAAGCATGCACACTTTGCTCTTTTATTACTTGTTGTTGTCGTCGTTGCCTCCTCCTCCTCGGTGTCTCAGAATTTTGAATTCTTCTTCCTTTGTCTCCAAAAAGGAAATTGCTAAAAGCATTTCCACCTGGATGTTTGAATTATTTAAGTTGCAGGAACCAGACCTTTTCCCTCCTGAGTAGTTGTGTGTTTTAAAGGCTAAAATTGCTTCATCATGCCAAAACAAAAGTATGCATACATTATTTAGTTAAACCTGAGGAAAATACAGACTTTTTCTAGTGATCTTCTTATGGCTAGCTACTTACATTTCAGAATAATTGATGGGGTTTGTCTTCCTTCTCTGAAGTAATACTGTGAGTTTTATCTGTTCCGTTTTGCAAGATAACTAGCGAAATCTGTCGATTTATCCGGACTGTCCTGTATTTAAACAAAACTAAACGAAACTAAATGAGATGATATAGTAGACTATGTAAGCACTAATATTTCACGGTGGGGCGGGGGGACTATACAAATTTTTCCTCTGCAAAGAACAGGTAACATACTGTAGTGAATGTTCCCAATGCCATAGCAAAGGTTGTGTCAGCACTTTCATTATCATCTCTGTTTATGAGGAATTTATAGCTCAACTGTAAAAATACAGAAGGAGCAATTTTTTAAAACCTACTTCCAGCTGACATTTTTTATTAACGCTGGGCCAGAGAGTCATACTCTCACTCTCACTGAATAGTACCTTTCCTTCTTCAATAAGGTTTGTTAGTTAGCCAGCCTCACTATCGGTCAATGCTTATTTTGAAAAAAAATCTTGCTTTTTGTAAGTTAGGCTATGCTTAAGTATTATCTTAGTAAAGGACTGCAATTCAAACACAGACATACACACTGTTCCGTCAAGAGACATATGAAAGCGACAGAAATGTTTCCTTATAATGCAGAGTCTTTGGATAGATAGTATTTGATACATGTCCTGTTGTCCGCTGTACAGAAAGTCTTTGACACCTAGTATAGCAGAACTGCATTTCTGCATGTGTGCTCTAGGTTGATGTAATAGGTTCAGGGAAAATTATTTGCTTACTTCTAAATTATTATGGAGAAACAGTTGCTTCCAAATTTGGGAATGAGGAAACAGGATTAAGGAAATGGTACACCCTCTACTTCTTATCTTAGAATTGCTAAAAGTCACACATGATATTTCCATGTCACGATGACAGGCCACACTCAGATCTTTTATGTAAGCACTAAACAGATATCAGAAATATTTGTCAATGGACTAGTTTGCAGTTAAATATATATTCGGTAGCCATGTTTGGACAATCATTCATGCATCACCTTTTCAGCATGAGAAATCAGTCCAGGAGGTTTTCAATTAACCATCGTTTTCTGTTTCATCCCAGTCAGGAAAACTATAGTTACCAGCTTCAGAACGAGTCAAGATATTAAACTATGGTTTGAAGTTGGTTTAATATTAGCTTGTTCCAAAATTAGTAACCATATGATACCAGTTTGGGTGAAATGGAAAGCCATGGTTAATTAGAGGTTTCCTAGTTTAATTGTAGGTTGTGTGAAGAGAGAAGGAAAAGCTTTGCATGCAACAGCAAAAAGCAAATTAATATTTCATCTTATTAAACTGAGATGTGATAATCTAAACTGGTTCAGTGGCACATTCGATTTTGCTACCAGGTAATATGTGCTACAGTTCTGCCGTGTCGATCATGGCCTTTGCAACATAATATACAAATCATACTTATTGTGCAAAGTATTAGTGAGCATATAGGGAAAACTAGGTTTTGAAAACATGTTAAAGAATTTTCCAGGGCAAAGTGGAAATGGAGAGGTCTGATCCCATTCCTAATTGTGAATGCAGAACGAATGGGACAAGTATAATTAAGGAAGCTGGTTACATTTGTTCCTAACATAAGCCATTGAGAGAGGTTGATCTGTGCAAATGGCTGCATTTGCAATGAGCATGCATAGCCTTAAGTTTTACAGTTTGGACTCCAAAAAATTGACATTTGAAAAACAATTAGCCCACAGATTAGACTCCTAACAGTGCATCCAGCAAAGCTCATGAGAGTTCACCAAATGACTTAGGAGTAGGGGTATGGCGGGAATCCTTTAACTTTTGTTCTCTGTGCCAAAAACTTGCAAACATCTTTGACTAGGCTTGAACTTGTAGTGGATTCAGACAATCACTTCATCCCCCTATTCCCACTATTGCCTCCGACTGAAAAGACTCACCTTGAGATGGAGGCTAAGACTATCACACAGTGATGAAGCCTCTATCTATCTATATATCTATCTATCATCTGTCATCTATCTATCTATATTAATGTGCTGAAAACATGAACGCTCCAGAGTTAATTGTAAATAGCACCACTTTTAAGGCATCCTAGCTATGCAGGGATCAATCACGTGATGACTTCAAATGAAACTGCAGTGTTTAAAAAAAACAGGAAGGAAGGAAGATATATCTATATGAATTCCTGAATGATTGTAAATTATAAGACTGCAACAGCACATTGACTTAAATTTGAATTGCTTGTCACTTTCATAAAAGTGCATGAGTCAATGGCTTATCATCAGAGTCTCTATTCATGCTTATTTTCAAGCTGTAATTTCAGGAATGACCCAACATATATAGCACATGTAGAACATTTTATTGCTTTCCACCTGTGTTTGTTAATTAATCATGATCGGTTTGAGTTTTAATCCTATCTTCCAAATTGTCACCTATTCCTTATGATTTGGTATCATTTGAACATGTCATGAACATACTATTTACCTCGACAACATAATATTTAGAACATGAGAACAGTTTTACTAGCTCAAACAAAGGGTCCATCTGCTGTGACATCTTATATAAACTCTGAGATCATGCCTGCCCCTTTAACAGCTTCAAAGCAACAAGATAACTTACATCAGCTGTGCCTCCTGTTGGTTCTTTCACTAGTTCATTTCCTGCTTCTCTTTTGCACTCCTCATTTTCTTCACCATAGTGAATTAGGTATGGGCATAGTCACGATTTTTGTTGTGGGGGGGGGACCTAAGTTTGCTATATATTTTTATTGATTTTTATTGATTTGGGAGGGCAGCTGCCCCCCTGCCCCTCCTTGGCTACGCTCATGCAATTAGGACTTTAGTACAGTAGTAGAGAAACGAGAAATGTACTGTGGCTGTCCCACTTTTCGGTGTGTTATACCTTTAAAGGGGTACACGTAATCTCTGCCAAGTCAATTAATTCCAAACTTAGAGGGCATTTCAGAGCAGGACAGAATGCTGTTGAACCCTGCACAGCTTTCAGCAGTGAAACTCTTGGCAAGAAGATGCATGTGCTGACTATTGTATTTAGTAATCACTGGTATATCTTGGCAGTTCTTCAACTGTGGCAAAGCAAGTAAGGTCTGCTCTATATATGAAGCAGAATGTGGTTTCAGAAGGATCTTTGCAACACAAAGTTGAGGCTCAAGAGTCTTAAATGCTCCCTTGCATGTAGGAAAGTAGCACGTTCACCACACCCTACATTCCCGCTTCAAACATGCAAGGATGTTTTTTAAAAAAAACACCAGCTCCATGGGTGAAACAACAACAAAACGGTGTCTGTCATCAGGGGCCTGATGTGGAACAGTCCATTCTACCACCTCATTCTTCTGCACATGTAGACCAGGCCATGCCTACCTCAGTCAAGAAGGAAATAATAAAGGTAACCAACTGATGCCATCAGACCACCGGATCAGTGACACTATAGTACCTGGCAAGAATGCATAACCAAGTAGTTCTATCACCATGAAATAAAGCTGACTCCATCAACTAAGAAGGACCTAACATCCTTACCCCTTTTACTACTATGATGCAGGACCTTGGTATGATTCAGTTGCGCCATACTGTGAACAACACAGCAACCCCTCCAGACCTAAGCCCAGTTCCCAGCAGTGGAGCTGGACCACCACACCAAACAATTGCTCCATAGAACAAAACAGAAAACTGACAGATGACAGGCCAGCTAACTCCCAAGGAAGAGAGAGAGTGGAGGCCTATAGAGACTTATGGTGGCTCCCAAGGGAAGCCCCTTAGGCGTCATTGGCTTCCAACCACGCCACTCAGCATACCTGGGCCTACATATATTATGCTGGATCAGAGGAGGACAGCATCTTCTGTCAAGAGTTGTATTGTTATGTACCTACTTGTGAAGTTCCTGCATTTTTTTAAAGGAAAGGATATCAGAATCATAGTCTATGCTATGCCATTAATCTTCCCCTTCCTGTTTTGAATCCAGCTATGCAGATGGGCTTGATTTGAGCTAGGCCTTGGTCCTGTAGACTGTCTCTCTGTGAACAGGAAAACCTTGAGGAAATAGCAATGCTTAGGTGGTACCTGTGACATGGGAATCTCCATACTTTCCTTTCAGAGCTCCTCTACTCTTCAAGGTGAACCCTTGTTCATCTACATCCTTACCATTTTAAGTATTGCTTACAGGCACAGGACCTCCCTGAAGGCAACAGGTAAATATTGTCAGGATTGACATCTGATAATAGACAAATATTTTTGCAACATTTTTAGAGTTCTCAATACTTTTATTCAACCTGTCCCTCCAAGCTTGTTTTGATTACGTTTTTATGTACCTCTTGTGTATGCCAAAGAAAGTAGCCCATTTTTTCTGAACTGGAGAGAGAAAAGCAGGAGTCCTGGAAGGAGGGTTAGTTATTAGCTTCTTCTTATAAAAAGAGAGAGAGAGAGAGAGAGAGAGAGAGAGAGAGAGAGAGAGAGAGAGAGGCTGACATGGGCATTAATTCATTATCAGTCTCTTCAATTTTTGTGCTGCAAACTTAAACATGTTGGGTCATGTAATGTTTATCAAGTTACAGAAGACAAATGCATCATCAGGCAAAATATTTGGTGAGATAAGATTGAGTCTGAAAGACAAAGCATCAACAACCTATGGGGCTGACGCTTAACTCAAGGCCAATTCACCTGGCAGCATGTTAGTCTAACAAACATGCACCCCACCATGAATATTCGCTTTTGTTCGCCTGGATAGAACTTGTGCATGGTAAGGTTTGCTATATGGCTCAATTCGCCATGATTGGCAGCCTTCTTAAATGAGTTGTGCAGATTTTCATCACGAAGTTTGGCCTAGGAATAGTGGAGGTTTGTGCTCGTGGAGAACTTCGCCACTTCCCCACATGCCAGTCAGACCAAACAGACCAAAACGTCTGCACCAACTGCAAAACAAGCTCAGTCCGGGGTCTTGTGAATGGCTCTATGGCAGCAGAGGAGAAATAAAGCACAATGCTGACAGGCAGTTTCCCATAATCGTGAATCTAATTCCCTTGCTTAGCCTGTATTGCCAACCGAAAACTACCGTTTTGCATTATTAGAAAGAAATGTACTGCATGTAACCATAATATAAAGAGACCTGGCTGAATAAAACTGTTTGCTGAAATATTGTTTTCAAAATACACAGAGTCATTTCACACTTTAACTTACACCTTTTCATTACCTGCTAATAAAACTAGAATGAATAGATTTGCCTAAACTTGTTTTGCTAATAGTGTTAGCCTCCTGGGTAAGGCAAACCTTCAGAGATGCACACACTAAATTATAACAGCCGCTGTGCTTTTCTCCCCTCCCTCCTTTTTAAAATTAACTTGTCCAATGATAAGAAATGGAGCTCCCTCCCCACCTCACCCCATTCCAAGACAGGCTCATATAGGGGGGCCTTATTTCTGCTTCCTCCACACCCAGAGCTATAAGCATCCTTGTAACATAGATAACAGAGTTAAGTATAGAAAATGCATTGCTCAGTTCCTGGTCTCTCTACTGCCATGTGAATGATAAATCTTAAAACAGGGGTTATAAATCTCTCTTTTTTTTATTAAACTTATAACATGACTGCTGCACAAATAGTGTGCAAATAGAGAAGGATATACATTTAATTTATTCCCAGCGATCTCTGTGAAAGAACATAAATTGCATTTTGAAAGCTTCCCACCATATAAAAGTTCATTTTGATTATATGTGTGTATGTGTGTGTTAATTGACATTTCCAAACTGCATGCCCTTCCTTAAAGAGCAAATATCTGTCATGTAGTTATAAAATCAGTTCTAATTTTCTTACTATGAAGCCACAGATAATCAGCCTGTAAATTTCAGCCATGTTGCTACTCTCCACGTATGTGAAGCCGTAAATTCAAAACCGTATGCAGGTTGGTGAAAATTGAGGTCTAGGCAGCAAAGCATGTCCATAAACTTTTCTCAGGTTATTGGAATAGAACAAATCAAAAGCTGTTCCTGGTTGTATGATATTCTCTTTTGATAGACCCAGACTGCTTGTTGTTAGCAATCCAAGTGCAGAGGTTAGTCAGAGCAGAATGTAATTTCTAGCAATCTGACAGACCTGAGGATTGAAGCGGCAGGTTTTCCCTTCCGATTTCAGGGAATTGCTTCTTACTGTGACAAATGATTAGCTGTTATCTCTGACTGAATTTGATTTCTACAAGCAGCTGAGTCAGGTAACTTTGCAGCATTTGAGAGCTGTTTCGTTTCGTTGTGTGTGTGTGTGTGTGTTTTACAGTAAATGAAATCGGCTCTCAAACACCTCCCCCAGTCATATGTAGCCCAAATCAAATCTTTCCTGTTACGAACAGTGAACAACAACTGTCTGTTTTTCTTTTTCTTTTTCTTTTAGTATGTGAGGAGAGTGTTAACCAGAGGCAGATTTACCAGTTTATCTCAACTTGTGACTGATTGGATGGATGGATGGATGGATGGATGGATTCGGGGAGGAACTTGATGGATGTTAACATCTACATTCAGCAACATTACAGGGGAATTCCTTTAGCAAGGCACTGTGGGAGAAAGCCAGAGCTTTCAATGCAGCAGGCAAGCCATAAACAAAACTACTCAGAGTGAGGTGGTATAAACTGGGTTACTAAATTTGGTTTTGCATTGTTTCCACACAAGGGACTGAATTGTAATGTTAATCTGATTAGACTCATTAAGAATGCAACTCACCCTAGCGCAGAGAGTCCACTGGGAGGTTTTCTGCATCACTTCACCTCACATTAAAGATTTAACTGTGGCTTGACACTTTTGATGGTGATGGTGGTAGGACTGGTGTGTACTAACTGTTTGCGGGGCTGATTTCCCCCATCCAAATCTTGGTCTCAAGTCACTCTTGCTGGGCTCAGTTCTTTCACCCTTCACAGGACAATGGTGGAAAGCCCAGTTATGATATCATGGTATCAATTCTAGCACATGCCTAGAGGACAACCATGTTTTCCCAAGTGGCTCAGGGGCTATCAAAAATAATTTGGAATTCAGATGAACAGGAGTGCTATTTATGGAGGGATATACAGGCATGGTTCCACGTGACCAACACATATTCTGAGAGATAAGAAAAGGAAGTCATATATTTGTCTTTAAGGGAATGCACTGCTGGGTTGCAGCCTAATATAAGGTGGGTCACAATGGCAGCATTGCCACCCTAAACATGTATAATTTAAAACCAGTTAATAAGTTTCCAGATACAGTGGTACCTCTGGTTATGAACTTAATTCGTTCCGGAGGTCCGTTCTTAACCTGAAACTGTTCTTAACCTGAGGTACCACTTTAGCTAATGGGGGCTCCCGCTGCCGCTGGGCGATTTCTGTTCTCTATCTGAGGTAAAGTTTTTAACCTGAGGTACTACCGTATTTTTCGCTCTATAGGACGCACTTTTCCCCCTCCAAAAATGAAGGGGAAATGTGTGTGCGTCCTATGGAGCAAATGCAGGCTTTCGCGGAAGCCTGGAGAGCGAGAGGGGTCGGTGCGGTACTTCCGGGTTAGCGGAGTCTGTAACCCGAAGCGTTTGTAACCCGAGTTGTTTGTAACCCAAGGTACCACTGTATACATTTGGACTAAAGGTGAGCACAGGGTCCGAAAAGATTTGTTAGAGCCAATAACATACTGGATATAGGATACAGAACAGGACTGAAGTTGTAAAGCATTCCAAAATTCCCACCCTGAAACTACTTCTGTGTCAGTATTCACATGAAGCCGTCATGTGCCCCTGTCATGTGTGATCGGTGCTCGTGCATAATTTTTTGCTATATACATGTTTGGAAATCACAGCCAGTCACAGCTTCCCAGTTTATCTACAGGCAGTAAAAGACACATGTATTTGCAGTTATCTCACATTATGGCATATGCATGGATTGTGAGATAATTCCAAACGGGAGCTCTTTCCAGTTAGGAATTGTATGTACATTCGAGCAACCTCCAGTTACTGCAAACTTTGGCAAAGCCTAACTGTTTTACTGTTCCTTATCATGATTATATGTCTCATCCTTGAGCCACTGTACTGGCAAGCTCACAAGTTTATTTCTTGGTAGAGGGCATGAGGAATTCTAGCGCATGAAAGGCACCATAGGGGAAAAAATGTTTCTTGATCTAGCTGAATTCCTGATTCATTGTGCAGCTCATGAAACAAGAACGATCTTAATAAGTGAATTCTATGAGATTTCTTTTCCTGTTTGACTTTTGGCACAGTAGTCCTTGGTGCCTAGTTTGAGCCTGGGGCTTGGTTTCAATCAGACTTTTGTTTGCCTAAGTACCAGTGTTGTCGTCATGATTATGGCTCATAATCCTTTTTGTTGTATTTTGGATAGCCCCTCTTCCCTCTCCTAACCTTCCCTCCCCATTTTGGTCATATGCCCTTAAAATTCCTGCTCGAACTGGCTGCTGGCGGTGGGTGCTTCTCATTTTCTCAACTGATCCTGCCATTTATTGAGTAATGTAAGCTCACAATGTGCCTATCGTGAGTGCCAGCTGTGAAACAGAAGCGTAGTCCTCCTGCTAACCTCTGGTTAAGCACCTCTCAGCTGGGTTGTCACCTAAGTGCGTCCATAAAGACGTAACAGAGTTGTTCAGGTTGGATACAACCTCTTGGCAAATTCTCCTAAGCGAGTCCTGTTGAAATAGCTGTGGAAATGTGACGTTGCACAGCTCCCATTCCTTTCGCCAAGGCTTGTATAGAACTTCCCAGTGGATTTGGTCTTGCTGGATTGGCTATGGTTTATCATAAACAAGAATAAATGCAGTCTCGAATTAAAGCATCTCAGAAATGGCTGCTTGCTCTACACCATTACAGTGGTAACTCGGGTTACATACGCTTCAGGTTACATACGCTTCAGGTTACAGACTCCGCTAACCCAGAAATAGTGCCTCAGGTTAAGAACTTTGCTTCAGGATGTGAACAGAAATTGTGCTCTGGCGGCACAGCGGCAGCAGGAGGCCCCGTTAGCTAAAGTGGTGCTTCAGGTTAAGAACAGTTTCAGGTTAAGAACGGACCTCTGGAATGAATTAAGTACTTAACCCGAGGTACCACTGTATTTCGAAACACAAACATACCATCGTTTTGCATTATATGGACCCTGGAGGAGTTGTAGCCTACATTTTTACATGAAGCAGAGCACTGAAATAGAAGATGGGGTGAGGAGGACAGGAAATCTGATATGATGCATTTGACCTGACTCAGGTCTAATCGTGGCCTAGACCAACCCAGGGCTTGGCCAAACCAAAAGAAATTCTTTCTGCCTTATATATATCTATATATCCTGGCTTACTAGTTCAGAGGGCTTGAGCTCCACTCGGTACACTGAGCACATCACATTTCTCTGATCAGTATACAGGTAAGACTAACCCGGCATCATTAAAACTTCTTCGTTTGGGTGATTAATTTTGTTTTGTTTTACTATCAGCTTTTGAGTTAGTTCCGAAGGCAATGGAATTAGCATGCCAGATGTTAACAGGAAGGATGTGAATTAGTTTAAATCTATAACGTACAAAGTAAATAAAGTGATAGACTTACAAGGCTATACATTTCCTGTTTGGGGTTTTTTTTTTTAACCAATTCCCTTATCTGGGTATACTTGAAAGGAATATGTCCTACTACAGAAGGCGAATGCCTTGAGGAATGTAGAAAATATTAAAGGCTTTCGTCAGGCGTTTAGGCTTGGTCCAGGTTTCCTGTGTAGTCAGTCCTCTTGTCCCCATGTAAATGTTTGGCTCCCCCCCCCCCCTTACTCCTCCTGCTTTCTCTTTCTCTTGAAGGGGAAGAGTAAACTCTCCTCGCTGCCTGGCGGTGTCAGATTAAATACCGAGATGGCGACAGGAAAAAGGCTGGGAGGAAAAACAAAAGACAGGGGGGTGAGAGTTATCAGGTTGGCGACGGAACTGCAGGCTTGTCGGACTCCAATTTACAGAAATCCAAACAGATTTTAGTTGACACGATCTACAATCATTACCGCCGGAGCAGAGCTAATTAAGAAATTAGCTTTCCTGATTGCCTGTTCTCACAGTGATGAGTAGTTGAATAATGTTGTGTGGCTGAAATGTTCTAAAACCCAGAGAGTTTATCAACTGTTCGGGTTTTTATAAGAGTGAGGCTTTGTTAACTTTGCAAAATCACCATAGTATCACTCGGGCTGTATCACCTCTTTGGTGTACCTGTTTTGCTACATTCTCCTCACTCTAAATAGTGATTAGTGCAAAAACGCCTCTATTTCCTGAAAGGCACATCTGCACATCTGTAATGTCAGAAAAGGCTTCTGTAGAACACGGTGTAGGTTCCAGTTCTTAATCCTGCTGCATGGGTTGCTTTTAAGTTTTGGCCTTTTTACAACTATGTACACTCACAGCTGGCATAACTTTAGGTTAGCTTTCATGACATTGCATGAAACTGGGGGTGCCTATTCTACTCTCCAAAACCAGCACACCATACTAAGGGCCTGTTCATTCATCTACTGTGTATATAGCCGGCTTACTGCTTTTCTTCAACCTTGATTTACACTAGTCAGCCCCCCCTCCCCGCCTCCCCACTCACCCCCCCCCCAGCACAGATAACTTGAAAATTGCTAAGTATCTTGGCAGACCACTTAATGCTTTTTCTGCTTGTTTGGAGCAATTATAATGCGCTGTGCAAGGGGCTGTATGATTTTTAAAGGTATTTTTATTGCTTATTTTATTTATTATGTATTGTATTTTATGGTATTACAGTTATACAAAAAATACAATATAAGAAATAAAAGAGACAATTAAAATACAATTTGAAATCATTTATGAATATTTAATGTAACGGATGTGCCATCTCGTATCTTCAGCCACAAATCCACAGACTTACCTGATGAAAGTTGTGAACCACAAAGTGGTCCATGAGCCACAGTTTGGGAACCCCTGATTTATACAATACGCGTGTTGACCAGCTCATTTTTAATCAACTTGACATGGCGAGAAATTGTGCTCAGGCAACTGCCAATAAAATCCGTGCTTTGTTTTAGCCACGTTTGTGACAAAATATCCAGATAATCCAATTGCATCATACACAAGGTTAAAAAAACCCCATGCTGCACAGAGAGTGATTTTGTGTGAATTGTCGCTCAGCTGCTATTCCCAAAACGAGCAACTATGCTGAGGGTTAAGAAGCAGGTTTCTGGAACCTGTGTCTTTCTCAGTTACTTTTTTCAACTGAAATGTAGAGTTATGGAAATGACCTGCAGAAATATTCTTGTTCCAGTAGTAATAATAATAATAAGAAGAAGAAGAAGAAGAAGAAGAAGAAGAAGAAGAAGAAGTAGAAGAAGAAGTTATGTGAGAAGCAACATTTTAGAGTGCTTCTTTTTGTTTTGTTTTGTTTCTTAATTGCAAGTCAAATAGAAGCCACTGAGTTCAGAATCATACCCTTGGTCTCCTTCTGTTTTATGCATTAGGTTTTCCAAAATAAATAAGGCGTTAGAACTAACTGTCACCAAGCAAGTTTCCCTAAAGAGCAGATTTTAAAGTCCTCCTAAAACAGGGGTAGGCAAAGTAAGGCCTGGGGGCCGGATGCGGCCCAATCGCCTTCTCAATCTGGCCTGCGGACGGTCCGGGAATCAGTGTGTTTTTACATGAGTAGAATGTGTGCTTTTATTTAAAATGCATCTCTGGATTATTTGTGAGGCATAGGAATTCGTTCATTATTATTTTTTTCAAAATATAGTCTGGCTCACCACATGGTCTGAGGGACAGTGGATCGGCCCATGGCTGAAAACGGTTGCTGACCCTTCTCCTAAAACTATGCTGGCAATAGGTTGGAAAGCAGTAGAGTGGTACCTCGGATTACAGATGCTTCAGGTTGTGCGTCTTCGGGTTGCACATCTCACAGAACCCAGAAGTACCTGAACAGGTTACTTCCGGGTTTTGGCACTCGGACATGCGCAGAAGCGCCGAATTGCAACCCGCACATGCACAGACACAGCAATGTGGGTTGCGAACGCTGCAGGTTGTGAATGTGCCTCCCACATGGATCACGTTCGCAACCCAAGGATCCACTGTACAGAGGAATTCCAATTGCATTTCACACTGAGTGGTAGTTATTTACACAAGTATATGCACCTGACTAGATTGGAGTTGATTTGGCCAATGCCATGATGATCAAAACTGAGATAAATGGGGGTGTGATGGGCATGGTGACTTCTCAGATAGGCAGGCAAAGTTGTGCAGTCTCAATGCCTGAGGAGGAAATGGTAGTGTTGGAAGGAGGGGTTTCGATTTGTTAGCCACTGGGGAACATTTTGGTACAAGCAAGGCCTGTACAAAGGGGATGGTTCCACTTGAATCAAGAAGGAATCAGACTGTTGTCACTTACAATAATAATTTTAAAAATCTGGAAGAGTAGCTTTTAAAATGATTGTGGGCAGGTAACAGGAGCTGAGGAGCATTTTGTTCAGAGCAAATCATTCAGAAAATGCTTATGATCATTCAAATGAGGCAGAGTTAGAACTAGACACGGAAAGAGGGCACTATGGATTTTAGTGTATTGATGGCTAGAAGATGCAGTGATGGACACCATTTTTAATGGCGTTAAAAGAGGATTAGACAGATTCAGAGAGTGTAAGGCTACTGGCTGGGGTGGCAATGTTCTACCTTCACTGATGGAGGTGGTATGCTTCTGAACGCTAGTTGCTGGGAATTACACAGTGGGAGAGGGCTGTTGCATTCAGGTCCTGCTCATGGGCTTTGGATAAACATATTTGGTTGGCCACAGTGAGAACAAGATGCTGGACAAGATGGGCCTTTAACGGGGATCTTCTGATGTTTTCAATGCTAGCTTGTTTCAGCGACAACGGAGTAAGAGTACGAACCCCAAATGCAAATCAGGAAATTGCATACAGTGGGCAAATCATCGCCCATCACCCATAGATCAGGGATGAGGGATGTGTGGCACTCCATATGTTGCTGGACTCCACCTCCCATCAGCTCCAGCCAGCATGGTCTATGGTCAGAGATTATAGGAGTTCTACTCCAACAACACCTGGAGGGCCACAAGTCTGTCTTACCCCTGATATGGACCTGGAGGCCACTACTTTCTGCAGAGTTATGTGTGCTTAAGTGTTATTGAGATCATTCTGTGCCCTATTATATTGCCTGTTTCTTGTTAAAGAAAACCAGGCCATATGAAGTAACAAAGAAGTAACAAAGAAAGTTACTTTGAAGCAATGGAAGGGTATCGTCATTATCTCACAGCCAAAAGCTACCTTATGGGGTTCTTGAAAGGCTAGCATAGCACTATGAGCTCTATAGAGGCGGAAGAAGGTGGAACTAGAACAGTTAAGAAGAGATCCACACAACCGACTATTTTACAGGGACCATGAGCAGAGGGGCAGTAGAGGGAAACACTATTAGCAGGCTTTTCTGCCACGCTCGTCAGCGCGCCACAATAGCTGAGTGCCTCAGATTTATTGGCAGTGTCCATAGGCCCATCCCAGGACAATTAACTTGATGACATAGTGGCACAAATGACATATTTGAAGTTATTATAATAAGGCTACATAGAGAGGATCTCAATAGGCCTGCTGACAGTACTGTGTGCTCACTTGGCAGATTATCTTGTAAACACCCTGCTTTTAGGGATGCAAGCACACTTCTGCCCTCACATCTTGGGCTGTCTTCCGGGCTGTTTGTTCGTCTGCGAGCCTGCTAGCTGGAGGTCCAGCTTATTCTATTGACCACATTGTGCAGAAAGCTCTAATTGCCGATGGGATTTTGGGAACACTTGTCTGCAGACTCTACAGCCAACAAAGCTACTAGGTGGGGTTGTATACCACATACCTGGGGACTTAGAAAGAGCCAGGCTCTCTGATTTGGAGAGTTAGGACGGGTTTACACCTCTGTCTATCCCATGATTCCTATACAAGGGTCCGAGAAGCTTTTCTTTTGTCCCGCTGCTTTCCCTAGGAAAACCTGTTGTTTACTCCTGAATTGGAACAACTGTCAATTGGGTTTTCTTCTCAGACCCGCCCGTCGAAATCATGGGAGAAACAGAAGTGTTGATGAGTCTTTACTTTTGGTGGCTAAAATGATGGTTTTTAGGGAGCTGCAGTGAGGCTAAAAACAGGGTTGTAAGTTCAAGAGCTATTGGATCTCGCAGCTAAAGATAGAGTAGAGTGGAGTAGAGTAGAAGGGAAAGCTTGGGACAGTTTCAAACCTCTGGCAAAGTTTTCCAGAACTGTTTTCAGACTAAAATGATACATGGGCCTCAGAACAATTCCTTACAGGCAAGCAGTGGCAGGGCATAAGTCTTCTCTCTGTTCTCTCACTTTCACTTTCCTTCCTTCCTTCCTTCCTTCTTCCAGACTCCACAGTCACTGAGGGCTGATGCTAAGAGGGGGTGGAACGGGAGTAAGTGAGTGGTATTTGTGGAGTCAAGGGCTAAACTAGGGGATGCAGGGTAGCGAGGGTGACTGGATGGTAAATTAGCCCAAGGAGAAACTGCAAGCATCCAGATATAGACTGATTTTAGCCCCCAGCATTTGTTATAAAGGTTTTAGTGTATATGCCAACAGAGTGCCGAAATGTAATACTGAAACTATAATAAAGTACCCTGGAATAACACTGTTATGAGTTTGTTAAAGCTCTTTACACTTTATGCAGTGGGTAATAGCGACACTTATTCCATAAAACACATTAATTTATATTGTGTTATATAATGCATTTGAAATAACAGTTTTGTGACTTGACATTACACAAATGTATTCGTAGTATTATTTGTGGTCTAACTAAACAATCCCTTCCTAAAGAAGTTACAGTGTTTCTGATCTGAAAAGTACAGTATGGGTTAATTTAATGTGTGTATTTTTCTTTCTTTCACTGGACTTCCTTTTGCCAACTTTACCTTGTATAAATGATTTTGCCTGTGAGAGTCTTTATGTGGAATGCAGATCGACTATTACTTCCTGAACAGATTTAAATTTAACACCAATTTAGTCACTGTAGAATTCCAGTATTGGAAAAAACAGCTTCCATAGGGCTTCTACAATGTGCCAGAAATATGATCTCATACGTAGAAACAAATTCAAATGTGTTTTCTTTTACATATGTTTTCTTTTCATATATTTCCCCCACCTATGCTTCTCTTTTATCCCGAAGTTGCTTCCACTTTGTGCCAGATATCTGAGAACCTGGGATAACTGGTCTCTTGTATGAGGTAACTTTTAATAAAAATGGCCAAAATCCATCTTTAAAAACAACAAAAACAACAAAAAAGACATTTAATTACAGCAGCTAGGTTCAGATTACTTAAGTGACACAGGGTGGAACCCAGTGTACTATTGCACACGTTTTATTTGTGCAAGCATATCCGTTTGCCAGACAGAACGATCCTCCCTCCCCTTTTCCTGAGTGCTGCTCTGGTGGTTTTCCTGAGCCCTGCTAAGCCAATTTGGGGGAGGAGCATTAAGGGAGAAGAGGAGAGAAGTTCCTGTTGCACAACCAGAAGCCATTACACGGTGCTTCCACTGACAGGGTTTGTTAGGTGAATCCCACCCAAAGTGTATCATTGGGCTGAATACACTTACATCGAAATCAATGTGTAGTGGATGAGCAAAGCATCAGAAATCCACAAGAACCATCCAGAGGTTATCAACCCAGTAATGAAGGCTACATTTTTAACTTCCAGTAACACACTTGTACATAAAAGTAAAAAAAGATGTACAGTGAATACCATTAACAGCACTGTGGGGAGAATCACTTCATCATGTCTAAAATGCTTGGAATTAGGAGAATGGAATTTAGTGTGACACTCTTTTAACCCATTGTTGTCAATGTCCAGATAGCCTCATCTCTGTACGGACTTGCCGTGGATGCTCCTTCATGTAAATTAAAGCCGCTTCATGTGAATTAAATGGTACTCGAATGGTTATCGTAACATTACCCGGCTTTGAGTATTTAGAGTATTTGTTTGAGTACATCAGTTCGCATGGTGGAAACAGGAGCCTGTTTTTCTGAATCTCAGGTCTTTTACTTGAGCCACCAGTCCTGCTGCTGTCAAGGCAAGAACCAAGGTTGTTACACGCTGAATTTTCCTAGTGATTAAGATATTTAACACAAGTTTTTCCTGTAATTACAATACATTGGGAGAATTCCGCGGTGCTCAATGGCTCTCAAACTCACCTGCCAACTGTGTAGTAGCCCAGGGCTGCAATATATGCAAAGAGAGAATGAGCTGATTACCTTTGTGATGTTCTGCTTAGTTTGTTTCCCTCCTCCTGTTAACACAATACCCATACATGTTTAATGGTTTGCCATTTACTAGGAAAGGTATATACTTCAAGGTAAATTTCTTTACGATAAACGTATGTTTGACATCATTTAGGCTCCTTCATTAACAGGGCTTGAGGAGATGTCAGCCCATGTGAAGCAAACCCAGTAAAATCTTAGCTTTGTCCCATGCGACCTGAGAAAGTCAAAGCAGTAAAGTCTTCCTCATTGATTTTTAGAGCTTTTAAAGGGAAGGCACACTCTCAGAGCAAAGGTATTCATGTGGCAAGAACTTTGCCTGTCTATTCTGCATCGCCCAGTTGTAACATTTGAAGGGGGCAACCACTGTCAGTAAACAAGATGCAGGAGATACACTCTGGGGAACTGTAGCCAATTGCTTTATATGGTTCCCCGGGGCATTTCTAGCTTGCTCTCCTGTTTTTCATAGCTGCTATGGTGTTCACGTGGTAGAGAAAGGTCAAACATGTCTGCTACACAGAAAGCATCATGGGTACTTATTGTCAGTTGCGTTTCTGTGTGCGAGTACTGAGTTATGGACATGGTATCTCTTGTCCGACATGACTTAACTACCACTGCAAATAAGTTCACTGCTTCTCTGTTGCCTGTTTGTGACAGAAGTTAGCAAGAGAAGCCCTATAGCTAGGATTCTACCCTCTGCCCAAATGGGCTGTGGTGTTCACACATTGCTGGTGTTCTCCAGTCAGAAGACAGAGCGATTTGATGATGTTATTTGAAGCATTTGCCCAGCTGTGGTGACTGAATGGGCTGCTCTGGGGCTTGTATATCTGCTCTAAAATAGGGCCTTGCTTAAAGCATTCTAGTCACCACACGACAACAACAGGACCAGCTGTGAGACCCTTGGCATATGGCAGCCTGATGCATGTGGGCAGTTTGGAAGGAGCAACGCTACACCCCTCCCCTCCAGAAATGACCATATTTGGAGAGGAGAAGGTGCAGGGGGGTGGGGGAAAGAAGGAAAGAAAATAAATCCATTTTCCTTGTTTCTTGTGGCAGAGCTAAGGGGCAAGATTGATGTACAGGATGGGGTCTAAAAGCTGTTGTTAGAGGAGCAGACACACACACAGAAACAGCGTAAGGCTGACACATAAATCACCTAAGCACTACTAAATCCCCAAAGGCATTCCCATTAAGTGGAATTCTATCCCTATTAGGCAGCAGTCATTGCTATTAAGTATCATTAGGTTTAAATCTGCCCCCAGAAAGAGGGCAGATTGATACTGGGAGTTTTGCCTGAGTAACGACATCAGGACTGGACGCTGAGCAGATATCCCAGTTGTACCCTTCCCCCGCCACATGACTTCATGGAACTCAGTGCGGGAATGGAATTGAATGTGCCCACTCCCAGCACATCATATTAAGGTTAAAAATATATCTCCTCGTCTGCATTCCCCAAGTGAGTAACATTTCCAAACCCTTCCTTCGCATACCTTTTAAATAAAAGAACAACCTGCACATTGTTGGAAGTTAATATTCAAACTAGAACATAATTGCTATTTTCTCCTAGCCTGCTTTTTAAAAACAAACACAACAACGAGCACACACACAAACACACAACATGAGCAAATGGCTTTGCACTTCTCCAATCTTTTTTATTTTTGAAAAAAAATAATTCTTGCTATAATCCAGCGGGTAAGAATCTAATCCTAAAAAAAAAACCCCAAAGGCCAATTCTCACAAACCTTTCCTCTGCATGATGCATGTACTGCTAGTGCCTACTTCTAACTGCTAGTGGGGATGGTCACGAGCAAGCCGGATAGCGTTTGCCCAACTCTGTGTTGCATTAGCTTTTGAGCACTGTTCTGGCCAGGAATTTTCCAGCATTTGCAGTAGTGTGAAAAAGTCAGTGTGGAAGTTCTGTGTGTATTGTCGCTCTGCATATGTCCACCTTCTTGCATAGCATGGGTGACTAGAAGTTGATTCAACTGCCGCATCAGAAGCAGTTGTGGGGAAAAGCCATTTTATGCATGTTAGCCTTTCAGAAAGGTGAAATGTAAGTGCATCTACATATGTTTTAATATTATTTCCCTTAGCAAGATAAATGGTATAAATAAGCCTAGGAAGAGCAATTCTATACTCCATTTTTGCCAGGACTGGGGGTGTGCTGCTGCTAGAAGGAGTTCATCAGCAATGCCCTGTCAGGATTGAAACAGGGGAAATGTGCCCCTGTTAATTATCCTCAACTGCTATTGATATCCTCCTGGACCAGATTGCTGAGTTAAGAGGTGGATGGCACTGCTTTGCGGTGGTTCTGGCCCTACTTGGATGGTAGTTTCCTGAGGGCAATGCTTGGGGATTGCTCTTCAGCCCCATGAAGCTGTCAATGTAGGGTTCCTCAGGGTTCAATTTGATCCCGTGTTGTGTAACAACTACATGAAACTGCCGAGTGGGGTTATCTGGAGTTTTGGAGTACATTGTCAGCAATATGCTGACACATCTCTATTTCTCCTTTACATCTGCAGGTGAGGCAGTGGATGTGCTGGACCGTTGTCTTGTCTTTGGTCATGGGCTGAATGTGACCCAACAAACTGAAGCTCAATCCAGATAAGACTGAGGCATTGTTAGTGTGTGGTTGCCTAGACCAGATGGATGGGAGGTTTCCTCCTCTTGATGGGGTTATACACTCCCTTTCTAGGAATGGGTACATAGTTTGGGGATACTTCTGGATCCTTTGCTGACGCTCAAGGCTCAGCTTTGTTCCTATCTGGACAGGGATAGCCTAACTATTGTTGTCTATGCTCTGGTACTCTCTAGGTTAGAATCCTGCAGTACATTATACATAGGGCTGCCTCTGAAGACAGTTTGGAAACTTCAGCTAACGCAGAATTCGGCAGCCAGG
>NC_139534.1:37345060-37352560 GCF_965153285.1 Podarcis tiliguerta
AGACTAATTTTTTAAAAGCGCCTTTGCATAACATTGTGTGAATAAACAGAGGCTGTTGCACATGTCCCATTTACCTCACAGCAAAGCTGAGGTAAATCATTCCCTTGTACAAAGTCATACATGAATGCAAGATAACACTTTGGATACTTTTTTTAAAGCTGCTGGGAATATGGTGATTTTCAACTGAAGACCAGAAATGTGAAATGTGCCAAATGTATTGATTTGGTTTTCTTTCTCACCTTGTCCTAAAAGTTCAGAGCAGATTTCAAAATATCACTCACTGCCTTCGTTTTATCCTCAAAGCATGTCTCATTTAATCATAACTTTATCCTCACTCAAAACCTGAGTGGTAAATTTGAGGCAGTGATTTACCAGAGGGTATGCTCCTAGTTTCTAAGTTCACAGGGAACTGGGATCTGGATACTGCTGAGTCAAACCTATATCTATATATTAGACTGCCCAAGCTTAATCACTTAATGATAAACCATTACTATATGTAACATTTTAAAACTGCTGCATAACTTGCCAGTGTTGGCCTATGTAGTTCTCAAACTGACACCATTCGTGTTGCTAATGCCACAAGGTAAATGTAATATTTGAAAGGAACAATAGAGTTCTTTGCAATTCCCATTAAAAACCGTCATTAATTAGTACAACTCCTTAGACTCATACCTAGATTGAAATTTTCAGGTGTGCAGGAAGGCAATAGTCTAAATAATTTGATTTTAGGCATGGAAAAGTTTGGCTGACTCTTAATGCAATAATGACAAGAATCAAGACACAAATAATACACAGAGAGAGTGTGCTTTCCAAGCGAACAATAATGGCTTCTCTGAAACAGACACTTGCGAAAGAAAGCTGTATGGCCCTTCCATCACTTTCACCCTACCTGTGGCTTCAGAGAAAAAGACCTAACAGCCATCTCAGGCAAAACAACTTGGACCCATGCTTTTTAGGCATGAGACAAGTGGAAATGTTGACAATCCCAGAGTTTACATTACTTCCAGGCATTTTTTTCTATCTTTCCCTCTCTTGCATAGTTGCTGATAACCACTTATGTCAGGGGTCAGCAAACTTTTTCAGCAGGGGGCCGGTCCACTGTCCCTCAGACCTTGTAGGGGACCAGACTATATTTTCAAAAATATATATGAACAAATTCTTATGCCCCACAAATAACCCAGAGATGCATTTTAAATAAAAGCACACATTCTACACATGTAAAACACGCTGATTCCTGGACAGTCCGCAGACCAGATTGGGCTGGATCCAGCCCTTGGGCCTTAGTTTGTCTATCCATGACTTATGTGATAATACATGCCACAGTGTAATTGCCAGCATTTCCTCATGCATTTTTTGTGGGGGAGGAGGGAAGCTGCATTCACAGGCATAAAGACAACCAAATGTTGAGCATGGTCCTAAATATGGGTGGCCCAGTAGTATGGGAACAAGCATGTCTGATACTGAGGCTCTCAAACATACATTTCTATTTAAAAAGAGACACAGAGCTGCAGTCTGTTTTCCTGTGCAGATCCTACTAGGTGCATTCACACCTCTCCATCCTGTTTTAAATCCAAGGCCCTTTTGCGGTATAAAAATAGTCTTGAGTACTAGAAATCAGCTTACTTATGAACGTCCCTGTTAGATGATAAAAAAGCCTCATTGACTGTAACATGAATTACTCTCAACTACTGATAGATGTGAGAGACCCCAAATGGCTCAAAATGTCTGTTATTTTGATAGCACCTATTCACAGTATAAAAATAACCTATTCACCGTATAAAAATAGCCTAACTGCACATTAGCATGATTAGCATGTTTTTAAAAATTAAAAAAAAAACCCGTTGCATGGCAAGTATGTTATGTGATAGATCATAACCACTCCAAAGAATCCATTATAGTCTCCAGACTCAATAATCTACAGTTTGAACACTCTCAGTAAATATGGATTTACATAATAGGCCATAATAGCTCTGGCAGACCAGGCTGTTCTGTCTGTCAAGTTCATGCTGTCAAGATTCATGTAGTTCTGTTAAACTATTCTGTTATTTTGTTTAGTTTTAGTAAAGCTGCTTTAGTTAAATCTACCTATCTGTCCTCACCTTTAAATACAGTAGCGAACGTTTCAGTCATTATACCACTAAAGGATATCGTTTGTCAAACTGTGGTCTTTCTTTAGACACCACAGTTGTCTAATCCTGGGCTAATGAGCACTTGGTGTTAATAATTTGTACATCTAAACTTCTATTTTTTCTTTAAAAAATACGTTTTTTAAAAACCCTGTCCCCCCCCCCCCGCACCCGCCCACTGCTGGTTAACTGGAAGGTTCTTTTGTAAGATTTCTTGCTGCTCTTGGGTTAGCAAAGCAGCCCAAGAAGCAATGAACCACATCATAGTCAGCAGCTAAGAGAAAATTATTTTGCTCTCATCCCATAAATCCACACCTTGTCAGGGAAAAGGGCTCAATGTCTGACTGATGAGAAGCAGCTAAGTTCACCTGCAGCAATGTTAGGCCTTAACTCCAGCAAGGACTAGGACTGTTCATTTTGAAGATGAACGCTAACTCTCCCTAGGGATAGAGCAAGGAAGTTTCTATCAGACTCACCTGGCTGGCTATACCAAGGGTCCACCTTCTCCCAGAGGCTGTTCTATCCATATAATTAAATGAGAACCATCCTTGCTGTACAAAGAATGATGTGTCCATTTTTCTTCACCCGAAGCAATATAACAAGGCTCACACTTTTTCTTCAAAATTGCTCCTTGTTTCCTCCCTAAGGACTAAAGAAAAAAGGCTTTAGTCACACCTTAAAAATCCATTTAAGGCTTCCAAGATTAAAAGGCAAATATTTTAATTCTCCCCACATATATTAGTACCTTCACCTCATTTTCTTTATGTATCTGGGGAATACCTGCAAGAATGCTTGAAAGCAAATCTGATGAAATGTCTAGCTCCAGCTCTTAGTTAATTCGCAAAGGAAACTCGCAGAACCTCAATCAGACTAATCAAACAGTAAGTATTGGAGAGATCTGCATTTCTAGAATTAACAAATAGCTGTCATATGGTAGTCATTTTAACCTAGTCCATGATATGGGTGCCCACACTTGGTAAACCATTCATCTGAGGCAACAACATGGCGGAACCCAAATGATTTTTTTTCATGACAGTAGAATGATGAAAACAAGGTTCCTGGCATGGTAGATTGCTTCAGACAAACGGCTCACCATAAAGGTTATTAATCACGTAGAACCCTTTTCGGGTAGTTTCTGCTAGTGATTTGGAGGTGTTACATAGAAAGGCTTCTATACCTAAATAATTTATTTCTGAAGAAAAAGCTCCTTCACTAAACGATCTAATGAAATAGTAAAAAATAAATCTAACCTAATATTGAACCCAGCCCAGATTTTTCTTCCTAATGCCTCTTTCACAGCTGTGTCTCAGTACATCGCAGCGAAAAAATAATTGAGAAAATGTACTTTGCAAAGTATTTTGCATGTGTCATGAGTTAGGACTACCTTAGAATGTACAGTATTGTGCAAATGGAGATTACAGTGGACAGCAAGGATGCATTTATGAATCAGAATTATGGTATTCAGTTCTGTAGCCAAACCTTCTGCCAAACGCCCGTTCTCTCAAATTCTCCAGAGTCTAACATTTCACGTAGGCTAGAGAGAGCTCACTATATTCTGTCAATGCATATATCTGCAATTATTCTGCTTAAAACTATGGATTAATATGGATATCCAAAGGATATATGTCACTGTACTAATAATTTAATTGGTTATAAAATACATAGACGGGGATGAACATTCCTTTTAGCCCCCTCAATTTGTGTTCCAGAAGAAGCAAATAGGTTATATTCCTCAGAGGACATTTGGTGGTAATTCAACTCTTGTGGAGTACAGTAGGAAAGCTGCAGGCATGGGAGGCCTTGAGATTTGTGGAGACCGGAAGGGGAATGAAATTTCCTGCAGAGCTATGTGGCTATTCGTTGAGAAGGAGAAGTTAAAGGAATAAATTAGTGAATGCTAGTTAGGGGCAGCTCTGGGATTGCAAAGGCAGAAGGGTGGGTCTTCTGTGACACTGAAACCTTCTGTTACCTTGTGGATTGCAACGGAGGGCTTCAGGCTATACAGGCTGATGGGAAAGCTTGGAGAAATTTGCTGGGGGAAGCCACCAGGAGGAAGGGGCGGTCAATGTAGAGTAGGCCTCTGTTATGACCTGCTCTGAAACAGCAATGGAACAGGGCCTTTGGCAGCCTCATAGCCTACTGGATGTAGACCTGCTACACTTTTATATCTACTGGTAGTGTCATGTCACAAACCAGAATTTAGATTATGCTGACAAAACGTCCATATTGTCTCAAATAAGTTCTTGTAGATTGTTTCATGTTTTGTCAAAAAGGGGGGGGGGGCTTAAGTATCAAGAGTGACCCAATGATTTAAAGAGCTATGTTATTAATTAATGCAGTGTTCTTTTTTTATACTCTTCTTCTGAATTAGGAAAATAGCATCCTGGCTTCACCAACTTCCTGTCTTACTATAGACAATATTTCTTAACAACACCTTGGTCAGTTACAGATATATTCAAAAGCAATGTTTTGCACTCATTTGTCTTCAGGATTTGGGGTTTTTAGAGTAATTTGAACAAGTTTTCCACACCCTGCCCACAGGAGAGGCTGTTTAGGGGTGGAAATGTTTAGCTTTTATTAAAGCACACACCCAGTGTTATGGGTGTTGTAGGAGCATTTGAGAACATGACTTAACAAATTGCAAAAACATACACTACGGCAGACCCAGATGTGGTCATTGGTCACACTTTTATCCAATGGTGTACAGAGGAAGGACTAAAAGTGACCTCCCTGGTTGTGTTTGTCCTTTTAATGATCACCATGGCTCTAAATAACGAAGCCTCGTCACTTGGTATCATTTTAAGTTCATAGTTTAGAACATCTCTTGTCACTCCTTTGTTGCTAAGCCAAGGCCAGGAAACCTCCCTAAGTAATCAAAGTAAATACTGTTCTTACTAGCACCTTTTCCAGACATTCACACTCTGCCCATTCTATTACAACTGCCTCTGGTGAGGCAAGCTTGCCAGACATCCCCTGTTCTGAGAGATGCCCCATATTATAAAACATCAGAACGCAATAGAACATAATGAATTTAGTGTATTTCCACACTTTTCTGGAGCATAAATTCATTCACAGCAACTCTAAAGTGACACCCCCCCCCCATTTTGAAAGTCTGAAACCAATTAATTCAAAGGAAATAAATCCATTTTTTCCTTTTTAGCCAGGAAAAATATTATTGTGTGTTACTCATATTTTTCTCCTGCTTTCCTCCAAAGAGTTCAGGGTGGCTTATGTGAGTTTGTTGTATTTTATTGTGGCATTAGCCTTGTGAGGTGGATTAGGCTGAGTTGGTATGGTTTGCAATTCAGGTATTAATTTGAAGTTTGATGAAACGGAATGAAATAATCCAGATTGGGAACATCAATTGGAGGGGAAAGCACTAGTTTATAAGTGTTCCTTTTGGTATATGCGTATACTAGTATCTGGATTTTATTGCAATAACTATTGCATTGACTGTCCTGTTCCCATACTGCAAGCATTTCAGAGAAACTGCTGTCTTTTGGAAGCTGTTATGCCCGTATTGTACAGATGTGGTTGGTGAATTTAAGCCAAATTCTTCGTTTTGGTTAGCTATATCGAGTGCATCCAAGCAGCTGTTGGAAGGAGGTTTGCAGAACTTCTCTTCACCACCCCACCACCCTCCAAAAAAACAAATTTCTAACAGCAGGGAATTTTACATTGTACATGCTCAGAACACTTTTCCTTATATAACATGAGTTCATATCTATTTATTTAAAAGTGATTCCTGGGCTCAGAAGGTATGCTGGGGTATTGCTAAATGGTCAAAGCTAGAGAAAGAAAAGTAGGATGGCCAGATCAAAAGCACCTGTAAGATGTTTTTTACCTGAAGCACTAGCTTTTGGTCTCTCTCCCAGCCCAGTCTTAGTCTGTAGGCCACTCAAATGCTAAACAGCTTCTGTTCAGAAGTTTTTAACATATGAGAAGACTCAGAAACTTCAGTAAAGGTGGTATGAGAACAGGTAAAATAGTTTCTGAGTAATCCGAGTATGCAGCAAGGAAGTGTTCAGTATTTGTCCAGTAGTTCTGACCCATACAAGTGCTAGTCGTATGCTTTCTTTTCAGATACCTGAATCAATTTCTACAACTGTCCTCTTTGCAGTCAGCAATTCTACATTTGTTCAAGAGAGACATGGAAACCCACAATTTTCAGGAGTGACAAACACATGGCTTTGCAGTGCTCTGAATTTGAGGCACCTCAGAATTTTGAGAGAGAACTGCAATTCTTTTGCCTGAATGACTTGCCCAAGGCCAGCCTGGTGGCATGTGATGGAACACAAATTAAAACCTAGAGGATTCATGCATGTTTGTTCAAACCTCAATGACTTATTCCCTAGGCCATCTCCTACACTCAAGGGAGTTTTTCAAACAAATTCCCTGCAGATCAGTGAAAAAAAATGCACACACCTCCTATTTCCTCGTGTTTTTGACACTTGACACCAGTGAAAAGTTACATCATGGATTAAATAGCATAGGTTTAGCATAGGTTTTATTTTATTTTATTTATTTGCAAGTAAGTTAGCAGCAGATGCCTTACTTTAATGGGAAACTAAAAGAAAAAGAGATGAAAAGCATGTGGATATGAAGACATTTGGATTAACAAATGTTGAGCAGAGCAACTTCAAGGTGATACTGTTATAACGGGACTATATGGTTATCACAGGCCTTGCCTGTAATATTGGTAGGTAGGAAGGAGTGGTATGGGAGTAATTTATCAGTATGTATTATAATGATCAGAAAATCAAGTTCCATATTTGTCATTTGATACGGATTTGCACACTACAAACCGAAAGATAAAAGGGACAAGGATATTTCTCCAGCCAGTAAAAGACCTGGCTTCTTGGCTCAAAGTATGACTGTAAAAGTTAATCCATGTGCTGATGCTATTGTGTTATTTTATTGCATAGCAGAATATGGAAGATTTGCTATAACAGAGCCTTGTGAAGTGAAACTACTTATTCCAGATAAAGCACCACCCCTTTCAGATACAGAGTGTTGTTGTTGTTGTTGTTGTTGTTTGAATTCATATCCGCATATCTCTTACAGCTCCCGCTGCTTGGGAAGCAAATTTAAGTGCCAGCTTTATATGCATTGGTAACCCCATATTACACATACAGTTTTACAGAAAATGAAACTTTAATATGATTCAGCACAAAATGGCACTCAATGGCAATAAGTCAGATAATCTTCATATGCACATAGCTTGATCTCACGGACTTATCACTGCAAGCACAGTGCCGCGTAGCAAATTTCCCTGCAATACAGTACAGTACCTGGGTGTAATTACGGGCACATTTTGCCAGTGCGACTGTTACACAGAATTGTAATTAATTCCTCAGAAGATTACTGTGAGAAT
>NC_139534.1:37357560-37397560 GCF_965153285.1 Podarcis tiliguerta
CGCTGTGGGTTAAACCACAAAGCCTAGGACTTGCCAATCAGAAGGTCAGCGGTTCGAATCCCCGCCACGGGGTGAGCTCCCGTTGCTCGGTCCCTACTCCTGCCAACCCAGCAGTTCGAAAGCACATCAAAGTGCAAGTAGATAAATAGGTACCGCTCCAGCGGGAAGGTAAACGGCGTTTCTGTGCGCTGCTCTGGTTTGCCAGAAGCAGCTTAGTCATGCTGGCCACATGACTCGGAAGCTGTACCTCCACCCCAATAGTGTAAGGGATTGCATAAGTACTGAGTGACAGAGGAGTGGTTTGGACACCAGCCTCACTGCAGTTGGCCTGGATAGGCCTGGAGTAGGGCAGGATAGCAGTGAGGTCAAGGGCTGTGCAGATGCACTGATGGATCACCTCTGCAGATCACCTCTGCCTTGTCCCCGTTCAAGTAAGTTGCAACAACACCAGGAGCTATCAGAAAGGCATCATCTCACCCTTGAAGCTGCCTTACAGTACACTTGCGAAAAAGATGGCCACTGTAGCATCAGCAACCTTGATTTCATTGTTGCTCGTGCATACATTTCCAGAGGTACAGATTGGGGAAGTTGCAGTTGCCCTATAGTAATAAGATCGTTGCTGATATTTTACCACTACTGCTACTCTTGCTTTGCAGCTATTAATGCTACATATATGCCACCAGTGGTAATGAGACCTCATAGAGAAGGCACTCCACTAGGCAATGGTACCAAACAACCTCCATTAATTTCAGCAGGGCTCATGAAGAAACCCAAGTTCAAATGTATAGCATCCATGCTTGGTGCTTTGCATCGAGGTGGCTGGAGAGATCAGGGAAACATAGCATATCTCATACTTTAATTTTACCATGTTTATAAAAAAGCTTTGGGCCTGGAATTTGCTAGGAGTTTAGCACTATCTATGTACAATTTAAAACAAAAAACGAAAAAAACCCTGCATGTTGCTCTACTCTGAGTGCCCTCTGGTGCCTTCCCTTTCCCCCTCTCCTCACAAAGCAAAACTTGTTTTTGTTTTGTTTTGTTTTTTAATTCTTGCAGCTTCCAATTTTGTTTTTGGTTAGGCTTTCTAGAATCCTTGCAATTCAACACATAAACATTTATCGCTATATCCATTAAGACTTAAGGTTTTTTAGATTTTCAACTATGAGGGAGTACTCAGCCAAAGATGCTTGAAAGATAAATACATTTAATTAGGGGCAGAGGATGATCATTAAAGGAAGTCTGACTGCTGCAGAAGTCATTAACAATCTTAAATGAAATTTTTATTTTTATGATAGCCATTTACATGTATAATAAGAGCCAATGATTCTTGGGAGCAGTGTGACAGAAACAGAGTGTAGCGAGAACTCATGTAAGACATAGTATTTAAATGAGCTGGTGTTAGCTATTCATATTTGTTAATGAACTAGATATGCAGGGCTATAAGAATGAATGTTCTGATGCTTTAAATTTTAATATCTGGAAATCAAGGGTAAGGACCAATTACCAGGATTTTCACCCCTTAAAAGGAATAATTAATAATGACATAACAAATGTACAATTCCAAACTCCTAAAAAAAATAGTAAAAATTAGGATCAATAGTATGAAGAAAAGATGGGAACTGTGGGATCTTAATTCACTATTTTATAATTAGAACTGCTTCTTTGTAATAAATGATAGGAGTGCCTTGCAGACTTTGATCACCTGGAATTACTGGCGCTTGCAGTAGAAATGAACAGACTGTGTTTTGCCCTTTACCTTTATGGTAAATAAAACAGCATTCTAATAATTAAATAAATTGTAAATCCCTAATCCTATTTAGCCATCCTCATTACACAGGCCAGGAAAGTTACTCTGCTATTACCTGTCTAGTTCTAATGATTGGTAATGATTTATTGTGTCTTTTTTATTGTTCTAAAAGTGCCCTGATGTGGTGCCTTGATGTCTAATGAAAAGAGATTGGTCTTAAAAAGCAACTCATTGTTTATCCTGACTCTTAGATAACACACTTTTTCTCGTGATAAAATATTTTTCTTATTTATTGTTCAAAACGCACAATATAGACAATAACTCTAATTTGGGGGCTGCCTTATTCAGTTGTGTTTTATCCCTGGTGCCTGACTGTCTACCGCAGTACCTCAGCACATAGCTTTACTCTGAGATAAGCCCCTTCTGCCTTGCTCTTTCTCCCATGCTTTCTGTAGTTTTGCCTGCAGGATGCAGGTTTTGAACTGAAGAGCGCAGTGGAGTTCTAACTGTGCCTTTCCGGTTTCAGCACAATCAAAGTTTTGTGTTTAGAATTGTCCTTGACATTCTTTCGTCCCACAATGGGGTGGACACAGTGTGCTGGAAGCCATGACATCATTATCACTGACACAGACTTAAATAAATCACCTGCATCTTGGCCTCTTTCTGCTTATTCAAGGATTCTTCATCTCGAGGAAGAAAGTGCTCTTTATTTTTACAAACCTTTATCCCAGGGGTGGCTGGAAAATGCAAACTTTTACAAGTGTTTTCAAAATAAATATACTCTGGGGTTCTTAGGAAGGCGCGTTGCTCACAGTCAGATGTAGTCTGCAAAACTTAGGTGCTGTGCAAAAAGGTAAATCTGCTCAAACTTTTGTTGCTATCAGTAAAAATTAAATAAATGTAAGCTCTCGTACTCTTAGATTTATTTCATACATCCGAACACAGCAAGCTGGGTTTTTCATCCCTTTGCTGCTGATTTTTTAATCATTGTTTGTGATGTCTCCTGTATACTTGAGTACAGTATTGGTGAAATCAGAAACAAGCTCACATAGTTGATCTTTGAAAAATATTGTTGCCTCAGAAAGAGGATGCACAATTCTGTTCAGGAAGAGTTTCTCTGTGACTTGAAGGGGTGTGAAGTAAGATTTGCTTTCTACAAAAAGCATGCCTAGATAAAAGCACATTGAAATTAATGTTTTTTTTTGTTGTTTTTTTTGCTGGTACAGAATTTGGAGATGATCAGCAAAAAAAAAAAAAAAAAAAGGATTTTGAAAGGCACATTTGCCCCAAAATACATGATGTGCTTTTGTGACCTGCACAAAAACAAGAAGAGCATTCTCTGTATTTGCCTATTTATTGGGTTTTGGGAAGCAGCTCGATCATAATGTAACTTCTCTGTACTGCAGCAGAACATTACAATGAGGAAGGAAATGCAGCCGAAATCTTAGCATCACCACTATTATGCAAAAAAATAAGAAAATGCTGTTAGCGTTCCCCCCCCCCCCTTAGTGACTGGGTAGATGTGCCCTCAGATGGAAACAAACTTGTGACTCCTTTCTACCAGAAATCACATGAGCTGATCAAGGAAGGGGGAAAAAAATCCACACAAGCTATATTTATATCCAGCACTAAACCTCTCACAAGTGCTGTACCATTCAGCTTCCTAGTAAGCTGCCACAAGAAATACTGTGTATCACAGCTGACAACTTTTTATCAATGTATATGGATTTTCCTAAAGGTTTTTGGAATCAAGATATCCTGTAAAAATGTTCTATGGAGGAGACAAAGTGCCAAATCACTGTAAACTATATAGTTTGAAGAAATTATCAGCAGTTTTTGCAGGAATATTTTAACTTGGGATGTTTTTATTTTAAGCTACAAAAAAATAAAATGTATATTTATAGCTCCATCTCATATTCTGGTTGTAAAACTTTGAAATAAGCCAGTTTAGCTTTAGTTTTGATTAAAATGACACAATTAGATCCTGTTATTCAATCAGCTAATTACTCACAAAAATGAAACACATAAATAATACCGCAGGATTGCAAATCTCAGAATGAAGTTTGTACTCCTCACCTTCTTCCTTGCAACATTTGTTGCAGAAATTGATTGATGGGGTATCATTTTATATCCACATCAAACTCTTTATTTGGGGGGAGGGACCCAAACTAACAATCCCAACACTAAGCATTTTCAGTGCTTTTTTTCTAGAGAAATAGATGTACTCACTATGAAGTTGCTACAGTAAATGCCACACTATTTAACAACTAAAAAAAGAGGTGCTGGTACTGCTAATCCATGAGTACCCCCTGGAAAAAAAGCACTGAGCATTTTTTAAGTTCTATGTATCAGGAATTCAGTCACTATCCCTGGACTGCCTAACCAGATAATGTCTGCTTAGGTCCTTTTTTGGATTTACCGATTTACAAGTTCCACTTTGTCATATTTACCCATTTACAAGTTCCACTTTGTCATATTAACTTGGAAAAAATGTTTTAGACCTCATTTATTCCCTGTTCACACATAGCATTCTAGTCCCGTATTGCCGTTCTCCTTACCAGCAGACATATGGATGCAGAATTCAGACGTGGAAGATAATTGAGTCAGGACATACCAGGAGAGTTAGTTTTATGCATTCTGTTTTGCAATGATTTGGAGATGGGAATTATTTTAGAATAATACCATCCTGGAATTTACCTGCCAGCTGGAGACACATTATACACAGCTGACAACGTAACCTGAAGACCTGCTGTGCTATTACTGTGCTTGTATTATAGATACATATTTTGATGCATATATCACCACATCAGAATGATTTCAAGAGGGTCTCTTGTAATGCTAGTGGCAAAGTTGTAGTTACCCTCCCATTCTGAAACTCATCACATTCTACATCTTCCCTGAAAGTAGTGGTTGATGATGTAGTAAAATAACCATTTCTTTCGTCTTGTTCACTGACAAATTGCTGAAGCCATTGGTCCAAGAACCCATTTAATATTGTAACTTTTGGTGTCACCTTTTTCATCCTTGGGAATAATTACTTCACATGATCAATGCAACCATCAGCTGCAAAAAAAAAATTGTAGAATGGGGGAAAGTTCATGAAACTGCTGCAGCTAAAACCCAGGAGCTATGAATTTACACGTCATATTGTTTATTGTGATTCCTGAGAGTGATTGAAGTAGACCAAGAAGCCGAGTTATCCCAAGTTAACAACAGGCAAGAGCAAAATAAGTTCAAAACAATCTTTTGAAAGTGTAGGCTGAAAATATATTTATTTTTATTCCACCCTTCCAAAGAGCTCAGAGCAATACACTTGCCTCTTCTTCCCCCCCTCCCCACATGTGGCATCTGTGAGGTAGGTTAGACTGAGAGGCTGACCCAAAGTCATCAAGTGACCTTCATGGCCGAGAGGAAATTTGAACCTTGGTGCCCCCAGTTATATTCTAGCCACATTACCACGCCAGCTGTACAAATTACCCATTAAGAATTTTCTCGTATTTGCTGCCATTTCAGGTAACTTCCCTGTGCCTCCTTTAAGTGAATAGTTCAGGTGGGGGGGGGAATGTTGGACCACTGTCCCAGAGATCAGCACATTGGTGTCTAAAGCCTCAGGTATTCCTTGTTATTTATAGGATTTTAAGTAATTAACTCAGGGCCAGGTCTCTTATAGGAAGCTGCCTTATATACCAAGTCACAGACTGTTGACACTGCCTGGCAGCTGCTCTCGAGAGTTTCAGACAGGGCCTTCCCCAACCTTAAACCTGGTGATGCTAGGGATTAAACCTGGGACTTTCTTCATGCAAAACACTTGCTCTACAACTGAGCTTTGGTTCTTCCTTTGGCATGTGACTGCCTGGAGAAACTGAACTGCGGGAATAACACTTCTTAGGATACCTTTTGTCAAACACTCAGGCCACAAGAAGGGCTGCCGCATCTCTTAACAATCCAGCTAATTCTTGTGTTTGTCCGCACAAATGTATACCCAGTAACAACAGGGGCTGCTCACATGGAGGAAGCCCATATTGTCCAGACCAGTCCTTAGAATTCAGATTACATGATCAAATTAATGAAACAGCCTGAACAAAGCCATTGTGCTGAGATTTACAAGCAGGGTGTTCTGTGCTTTTGTTGAAAGAATCATCCTTGTTGCTGCCATTTGCTTGCTGTTTTAGTACGGCTATTCTGTCAACTGAAAATGTCCATTCCTGTATTACAGAAGAAATGAAGGAAGAGTATGACACCATGGGGCCTGAAGCTGCAATTCAGACCACTGGAAACAACGGAACAGGTAAGGGCAGACCTATACAAACTTCTCTAGTTGCCTTTGATTATTTTTGTTTGTTTTGCAAACTGAAAGAATAAGCCAGGTACACTAGTTCACTTTTCTAGATGAAAGTTTGAGATATTCCTAATTACATGTACATTTCCCTGATTGTTTCACTTTGATACAAACCATTGATGCAGCCTTGATCCCACTGCAGTTTCTGGGAACATTTCTGCGGAGATCTGTGTGACTAGGATAGTTTCTTTTGTGTTTGATGAAAAGTATATTTTCCTGCCTCCATCTACCCCTCATTTAATGTGACAGCATCCTTGGGAGTTAATAGATTCCAGCACTGTAAAGAGTGGTATTTTTCCCCCATACAGGTGATTATGCTGGAGTTTAATGTAGCTGGAATTTTTTTGTGACAGGATCTGTACAAATATCTTTATAATCATAATGGGTGCATTTTTTGTATCAATACCAAACCCACATGTTTTATTGGGTGCATACTTCAGACCACTGAAACTTTTTTTCCACTTTCCTTAACTCATTCTTCACTCCTCTTCTCAGAAATCTACCGTGTGTAGATGAAAAGAAAGTAACACTGATACAAAAGATGCATTGTTTCTAAGCCATCTCTTTAATGCTTTGCTGAAACCTCCAGAATAAAATGGGTTTTTCTCCAATCTTGATAGTTCAGTGTGTTCCATTTGATTAATGGGACTGGTTTCTTCACAGGTAGCCTACAGTTGTAGGGCTGTGTCTCAACTATTCCTCCTTGTGAGGGATACCTGTATTTGGCAAAGTTCTGTCCATGGTCCTAGCGTTAAGAACCTGATACAGTTTCTGAGCTATAAAGATGTCGCAAACATGCCTGGCCAGTGAGGAAAGACAGAGCACCTTAACTTTGTGAAAATGGAAGCAAAGGAACTTTTTCCAGTGAGACAAGACCATTATTCCATATTCTCCTTACTGTAGTTTCCATCCTAAATAAGCTGTTTTCATGTTCCATTATGATATTTGATTCTTAGTGCCCACTAGCAATGCTGTTAAGTAGGGTGGCACCCAAATGCTACAAGGATTTTATTACTCACACATCTCTAATGCTGGTACACACCCACATGCTCTTATTAGACATCGCAACAAACTGACTTGCCTAATTCTTATGGGGGGAAATAATGGAAAAATTAATCCATGTTGGTGTGTGAGTGCATGTATTTCTATCTTTTGTATATTAGTCTTATATACTGGCGGGTAATCCGTAAAGTAAAATGAGGTCACATTTTCATTAGTTATGTATTACAAAGAGGAACATCAAAACATCTATACTGTACTGAAAAATTATTTTTTTATTCTTCTCGGGATTTAATGGTGTGTAGCAAGGCCATGGACAGGCCTTGTTAACACCATGTACTGGCAACAGTATGATCCCACTCCACTCACAACCTTTGAAAGAGCCTTGTAGATGTCACAAAGTGCCGTAAATTCTCCAACACTGAGCCCCAGAGATTCTTGTCCCGGAGGGCAGCCCCACAATAGGCAAATTTGTAAGAACCAAATCACTAAAGCTATGGAGGGCAGGCTGTCTGTCTTTCATATACACTACCACAATCTCATATAGCATGATCAACCATTTTTTCCTCCCTACAAACCTCACAACACCCAAAATCAATCCTCATAGCCCTGCATAAATGTAGAGCTTAATGCCTAGCCAAAATTTGGAACAGTACAACTTGTCTCTGCCAGCATTTCAGTGTCAAAAATTGAAAATCTTCCACTGGTAGACATCTGTAGAATACCTTCCTACCTGTAGAATACCTTCCTACCTGTAGAACCCACCTGCGACTGTCTTTGCCATTCACCTAACAAGGTCCATTTAACTCAACTTCCGAAAAGGACAGTGGCAACAAAAGATCAGTGTCCCTCTGCCCCCAAACCCCTAAAATATTTTGTTTCTCAGTCATTATTTTTCTTTTTTTAAAAAAGCAAAAAACATGTGGTAATGTAGCATTAGTAATATATTTTAAAAGGTTTACATTTAGAAGTAAAGTTGGCTATTTATATTAAGGTTCATGGTAAAGACTTCTTAAGAGTCTCATCTTAAGAGTTTCACACCACATGCTCCTGACACTTCCATGTGGTCTCAGCGCCACATTTCAGTGGTTCAGATGCCTGGATAATCTCCATGCCAGTACCAGCCGCCATTAGCATCATCCACTGTAAGTGGAAACTGTAATGTTTGAATCCTATCTAACTGCATTCCTAGTAAATTAGGCCACAATGTTTACTGAGACTTTCAGTTTGAGTGGTGGGTACCAATGCACATCCAGCAGAGAGAGCAGATTTCAGTATTTTGTATCTCAGCCTACAGGAAATAAAAAAGATTTCTATCAGATTCCAGTTGTAATTCCATCTCACCAGGCGTTCCACAAGACTATTAATGCTGGCATTGGTACCAGTAAGAGAGTAGCTTCTTCAATGAGAGAATCTGTCTACTTAAAAACTAGGCTGATACTACAAGAATATTTTGCATGCAACCACAAAATGGTGGTGATGATTCATAATCATGGCCAGTTAGACCAAATTTGAGCAATTAATTTCGTGTACTTTCACACAGGTAAAACTGGCACCACTTCAGCCCAGCATGGCTTTGAGACTTTGCATCCTTATAGGTATTTTGAGGAAATGGATGAATGCATTCCCTGTAGATAAAAAAAATCTGCTTACCCTTACCCAGTAATAGCTGCAGACAAATACGTTTTGCTGAGACTGCATTTTTAAAAAGGAAGGTAGGAAAAGAGTTCTCTGCAAAGAAAAACAGAAGTAAAAGTTGGCAAGTTGAAAGGACTGATCGCTTTGAGACTCTAATCTGCATGTACCAATGAGGACCTGCCACTTCCTGCTTAATGAAGGCTGTGGTTTTATTAGCTTTGTTGCCGATTAGGAGCAGCTATCTCCATCTTACAGCAAGAGTTCCCACAAGAAATAACTGGCCTCCTATGCTCTCGAGTGTCTCCTTTAAATATCTCTTTTCCTTAGTGTGGTTTATGCTCATATGATGTTATGCTACCTCAGGCTTTAAGAAGTCCCTGCCCTAGTCCTTAATTAAAACAAGACTTCCTTAGTGAGGTCACTCACTCTACATCTTCCTAAAAAGCTTGACTCACAGATGGGAGTGTGATTTCTGTTTGCAATTTAAATTCACTAGGAATCAATGTGTGAGGCTATAGGCATAGAAATCATGCAGAGGGCATATAAGGGGAAATTCTCTGTCCTTTCAAGAGACATTAGTTGTTGGGGGGGGGGTAAGAGCAAGGGATGATCACAAGAATTTGTGCTAGTTTTGGCTGGTTTTCCAACCACAATGTTTCCTGATGAAGTTAGACCTTGCCAGTTAATGACGTAGTTACCTCCAGATTAGAGTATAATGTACTTTGCATGGGGCTGTCCTTGAAAAGTGTCTGGAAACTTCAGATGGTGCAAAATGCTCATGCGGAATGGAGCAGAGCAGTCAGAACATATTAATGCCTGTTTTGTGTGATACATACTAATCGTCAGTTTGTTTCTGGGCTTGATTCAAGGTGCCGCTTTTCATCTTCGGCTGGGAGGGCGGGATATAAATAAAAAATAATAATTATGATTTATTATCTTCAAAGGCCTAAACAGCCCAGGACCTGAGCATCTTCCTTGTCTCATGCTCTGCTCCACATCTGAAGCCTTGCTCCAGATTCCTTGCCTGCATGAAGCATGATAGATAGCTCCCAGGAGCAGGGCCTTTTCTGCACTGGCACTCATTTTGTGGTGTGCCCTTCTGAAATGTGTTTATTTTATGAATTATTTTCCTGTATTGACTTTTTTTCTTGATTTGCCATGTTATCACTATGATAGTTGGTATATGAATTATTCCGTTTTGAGGAGTCACATCCCATAATATATTGCATGATGGTTTAATTTGTAAGCTACTTGAATTTCTTTAATTTTTTTTTAAGTGGAAAAAATGTGAGGTGTAAAGTTTTAAGTAAAATTCATTTGCAGTCACATTTTGTTTGTTTGTAACGCTGATCAATTATTCTAATGATGGCCAAATTCTTGTCAGTAACATAAGAGAAACTTTGAATTGCCTGATCTGCATTCAGATGGCACATGATATTTATATTAATCTTTAATACATAATCACACTGTTAACGTTGTTTCAGTTAAGGATCTGTCAGCTCCCCAGTAAATCCCGTTGTTTTAAAGGTTTATAACTTAGACATAAACATTTGCCTTAGCTCCTGAATTCCTTTAATGCACAGGGAAACTGAATAATGAACACGTTTTAGAACCTCAGAAACGTTTAGTATCAAAGGAGACAATTATAGCCTCCTGTACAAAACTAGCATTCAAAACTGTTTGTAGGCCTGTTTGAGAAAGCTGACCAACCATCTGTAGGATCTAGTATATTACTAGCAGCAAAGGAAGAATTAACTTTAGGTAGTGACCATAATGGTATGTTTGAGATAATAGTGACAAAAGCAGCAGCTTTTAATAAGCCTCGTTCCAATTCGTGTTTTAATGCTGTAAAAATTTCTGGAACCGTTATTCTAAACAGTTATGTTCGGCTATAAGCTTGCAATGCTTGAGTAATGTTCCTATGGTCTGAACTGGTTTAAGTAGTTTTACAATATGGCCATTGGCCCAGAGATGGACTTCTGGCAAGAACACCAACCACAATATTTTCCTGTTCAATTTGCTGTCTACCGTTTTCAGTCTTCCTGCTATAACTCCCTACTTTCCAGCAGAAACCAATTATAATTTATATGAACTTTTTTCCAGGATATTTCTTCCATATTGCTGTCAATATCCTACCCAGTAATTCACAACCCACCTCCAATCCAAACTATATATTCATTTTTTTCAACACCATCCTCCCCTATTTAACCAGAATATTTCTTTCCTTAAGAAAATATGTTTTGAAACATTAGAAGAAGGCATATACTTCAGGAATATATAAAGATAGAGAGCCAGCACAACAAAAAAAGCTATTTGACTTGCCCAGGCACACCCGAGCTTATTTCCATTAAATGTATATCAACAGTGAAAAAAGACAGTGTTTGGCAATACAAGAACCTGATGTTCACAGTTTTCAACATGCTGAATGGTCTTTATCATTCACTCTCTATTCCACAGTCACTCTCAATGTAACTGATGGCTACCTGAATATGGCTGGGATCCAACAGTTACTTCAGTCACATACCCAGCGAATTAGAGGAGACAGTGGTAGTTGTGTAGGCGTTAAAGCACACACAAACAGGCCCAAAGAAAGACAGAAATTCAGCAGATAGAAGAGAGCATGGGAAAAGGCCACAGGAAAGGCATTCTAATGAAAATATAAAAATTGATTTGGTCCTATATGCCGAAGCACATGGCAAAATGGTAGGTGGTTTCTGCAAAATTCAGAGCAAACTTTCTCCTCTCTGTAGGCTTCCTACATTTGGCAAAGTGGTCACCATCTTGATGGGCAGGTCCAGTTTTGCTTGCATGGAAGTTTGTAGAAAATATGACCGCTACTTCCAGGAAAGTAACAAAAGATTTCAACACACGGTTTCCTTATTCTTCTCCTGAGAGGCCTGAGCAGAGCTTTAGGCTCCTGTTCTAGGCTGGCTGGACCCCTGGACAGGAATCTTCCTCTTGCGTAGACACACTACAGTTTTGTTTTGCAAGCCCCTTTGAACTATTGAAAGCTGTTTTTAAAACTTCTTTCTGCTTCAAAAGTGCATTGACCTGCATTAGGAGAAGCGGCGGCTGTTCAAGGGTCACAGTGGTGCAGTCAGAGCAGGACCTGGGAACAGACATCAAGAATGAGGCAGAATGTTTAAGAGGGAAGCAGGGTTGCATTACCATAAGGGAAGGGTAATCCCATTAAGTCCAGAGTCCAACGTTACCTAACTGTGCCACTGAAACACAAGTCAAAAATGTCCTTGCATGTGCAGAACTAGGTGTGAGGATATTTGGATTCTGGACAACATATGACATAGTTAAGGGGTAAATATCTAAGGATCTGTTTTATGTTTTGTTTTGTTATGTTTTTAATATAATTCTCTTAAACTCACTGCCAAGGGCATATGGTAGTGACCCAAAGTATGAATAGCATCATAAAAGAACTAAGGTATTTAGGTATTGGAACGCGGGTGGCGCTGTGGTCTAAACCACTGAGCCTCTTGGGCTTGCTGATCAGAAGGTCGGCGGTTTGAATCCCCGTGATGGAGTGAGCTCCCATTGCTCGGTCCCAGCTCCTGCCAACCTAGCAGTTCAAAAGTATGGCAGTGCAAGTAGATAAATAGGTACCAACACAGTGGGAAAGTAAGCGGCATTTCCGTGCACTGCCCTGGTTTCGGTGAGCTCTTGCGCCAGAAGCGGCTTAGTCATGCGGGCCACATGACCTTGAAAAACTGTCTGCAGACAAACGCCGGCTCCTTTGGCTTGTAAAGTGAGATGAGCGCCACAACCCCAGAGTCGTCTGCGACTGGACTTAACTGTCAGGGGTCCTTTACCTTTACCTTTTTAGCTAGGTAGCTAGCTGGTCAGGGCATGCCACTTCCTAAGAATATCTCCGTCCCTCCCACTCCCCCAGTAGTATTCTGAAGTTTGACCTCTAGTTTCATGAGCCATTTCAGAACTTTATAAATATGGGAGCACCTGTTTTCAGGGCTATCACTAAACACCCTTCTTCTGTTGATTCTTATTTTTGCCTATCTAAGTTCATTCATCTTTATCATGACCTATTTCTGAGGAAGAGAGGAAGAGAGAGAGAGAGAGAGAGAGAGAGAGAGAGAGAGAGAGTTTAACTTGAGCTCAGCAGGTTGCGCATTGAAGAAAGATGTTGCATATTGACAGGAACTGGAACATTTTTATTAACAACATCTATGAGGCTATTGCCAGAATTGCTTCCTTCTGTAAATGATATTAAGGCATCTCCTGGGATTTAGTAGTTTCAAACTATATGTTTTACTGGACCATTTCCCTCCCTTGCAGAATTAGGTATTTCCTTTAGATTTTGTAATAAAATGATTTTTGTAATAAAACCTATTTTTGTACATAAAATACTGTAAGATTTTACTATGAAGCAAACAGAGGTGTGAGTTGATTTTATGCTAGCACCATTGACCACCTATGGCACCATAATGGATTTTCTCCTTTATCTGTTGCCTTGAGGCAAAGATGCTAAATATTTCAGTAACCCTGTGTGTTGGTTTCCTCCCACAGTCTAAGTTACAATGATGTAAATCTAGTGCTTCTGTCACTCTATAATTATCAATCCAACCCCATTGATTTTAGGGTAGATACTGCTGATTTATGCTGTTGTAAGAGGGAGCAGAATCAACTTGATCTCTATTTTGGTTGCTTTATGAGAGAAAATATTTTAATCATCTTGGTGCTGAGTTTGTAACCTGACCTACTCAAATAAATGTATCAAAGTCTGAATACGTATGGACAGTAAAAAGCGAGTGTCAGTAAAAGTCTTAAACGGTATGTGTGCTGAAGAGGTACTTTTCAATACATAATTGAAAACACAATTCAAAAGCTGTTTTAGCTATAATTCTGCTCTGAGTTTACATGCTTAAGTCCCTTTGACATTGGTGGTCTTAAACAAACATACTGAGCAATGGATTGAATGTGAGGTCTCCTATACAGTTGGATTAATACTTTTCTATAATATCATAGGCTTTACTGAATTATTCCTGCATCTAATGTTCAGAAAGGAAGGAAGGAAAATGATTAATTTTAGCAAGAGGATGCTTTGTGGTTCAGAGGATTTCCCCCCCATGGACATTGCACAGGCAATAAAACAACAACAAATTTTATGTTTTAATGGGGGGGGGATGAAAACTTCACTGTTTTTAGGGCCTACCTCACATAACTGTGTTCCAGAACTAAATAGTAATGTTTGTAAAATCATTCCAACATCACATTATTTGAGTAACAGTGGTTGCTTTTTGAGGTGGTTGGGGGAGAGGATGTTGCTTCTCCAAGAATGTTATGTATTTCAGAGAAAAGACATTGGGCTAGAATCCTGACCAGTTCAGAATTCTAGTTTCCTAATCAGAAAAATGTCCATTAGCCTATATGCAAGCTTGCTTATCCCCCCCCCCCCCCGGTTATTCTTATGGTCTTCCTTATCCCAATGCCCACTAACCAGCACTGAAAAAAATATATATTTCTGTGTCCATGAAATGGTGTCAGACAGTAGTCTCAGAGACCAAAGGACAGAAGGTTTGGCAGATGATCTATAGCAATCTCCTGATATATAATAAAGATTTATAACCTCCAAATCCAAACCATAGGGTTTGAGGAGATCCAAAAGCAGGCTAACTCCTTAGTCCACCTATCATGAAGTTCAGATAAGACTGTGGTCTCAGAGCACCAAAGGACAGAGATTAGAATTGCTCCCACTGGTTGCAATTTATTTCAGGAATCGTTTTTGTGAGATATCATTGAATTACACCAGAATTCACGAAAGTCTAAAATGTTGCCTTTTCAGATTCTGTGCACAGACAGCATACAATATTGTACCCCCTCCCTTTTATATGAGGAAAAGAGGAGGGCACATGCATTGGCTTCTGCCATCTTTCATTAATGAATGGTGTCATCAGTGACTTTGCCAAATGTATTCTCTTACAAAAATCACCAGCCAGTGATTTTATTGGCAGGAGAAATGAGCTAGGTGGAAGTATGGGTAGCCACAGGATTAGGCTCATAAAGTAAATGTACACCATCTTCAATACCACTGTGTAGACAAACATATAAATCCTCCACAAAACTATTTCTCTCCCCCCCCCCCCATCCCTCTCTATTATAGTTAAGAATGCAAATTGCACGTCGGACTTTGAGGAATATTTTGCTAAGAGGAAAGTGGATGAAGGAGATGGACACTCAGTCAGTATAGCGGAGTACCTACAACGCAGTGATACAGCCATTATTTACCCGGAAGCCCCCGAGGAACTGTCTCGTCTTGGCACTCCAGAGGCCAATGGGCAAGAAGAAAATGGTGAGGATGGAATTCATTTTTAGCCACTCTTCTGACCTCTTGCAGCTGTTGCAATTATAAATGCACTACATGCCTGGGTGTTTACCTTAAAATTGAAGAACAGCTGCAGAAGCATGGAATTTCATGAGCAAAGATGGGACTGTAATTTCAGCATATTGTGATTGCTTTTTTAGTCAGCAAATTGAGACTGTTCTGTAGGTGAAATAAATAGCAGGGACAATTAAGGGTTATGTTTTTAAAGGAGCAGAGCCCTTGCTCTAATTTTAGTTTGGGAATGATTGAATTTTTTTACAGGACAAATTGAGGATTACTAACTGATTCTGTTAAGTCCTTAATAAGTAATTGAAAAAGCATCCGTGAAGATGGAACTAGATGGTGTTGTGTTTGGAGACAACAGACTGGTAATTAAGTGCACAGCATCAATAAATCAGAGGGGGAAAAAAACCCCAACATTTTCCGCCCTGCCCCCCCCCCCCCAAGCTATTGTAGTCTCACAATAAGCCAGACGAAAGTTTTGAATTAATTTTCTTATGATTCATACAAGTTTGCCCTGAGCGTGTAAAAAGTGATTGATGTGGTTTTGCAAGCAAGGTAGATATCACGGATATTCCACTGTAGGCAGATTGCAGTGATTCTTGTCAATCCATCCTGGGCAATAAGCCCATTAACTGCCATTGATTTACTGACCTTTTGGCCTGCTTCTTTCTCTCACGTCTCTTGGGCTACAGACCTGCCACCTGGAACTCCAGATGCTTTTGCCCAACTGCTGACCTGCCCCTACTGTGACCGGGGCTACAAGCGCTTGACATCACTGAAGGAGCACATCAAGTACCGCCATGAGAAGAACGAAGAGAACTTCCCTTGCCCTCTTTGCAACTACACATTCGCTTACCGCACCCAGCTCGAGCGGCATATGGTGACGCACAAGCCAGGGACAGATCAGGTGGGGGGGCTTGTTTTAAGTGATTTCTTTCTATAATAACCCCTTAGAGAAATGATATTGCTTTGATTGGCAATCATTATTAATTTTTCATGGCATTTTGAAGATGCAGATCTTTTAATGGTAATAGCTTTAATTGAGGCCTAAATGATTTTTTGATGGTCTCTTCTAATATGATTTAATAGTCTTATGTTCACGATCGAATGAGTGTGTTAATTTCTAATTTAGAAATTTTATTTGCACTTTAACTTGACTTTAGTTTCATTTTTTTATGTTCCTCAAAATGTGAATGAAATTGTGGCATTTTAATTATACATTATTAAACATCTCAGCAATTTTATCTCCATTTTTCACCTAGTTTTGCACTGCATTTCCCCCCACATAGGATCTCAAAGACATCTCAGGAATCTGCTAATCTTATTTTCTGTCATTCATTACTTTTTATGGAGCCTTGTATATATTTTTCATGCAGTCCATACAAATAGGTTCATATTTTTTAGTTAATCTTGTTGCGTGTATCTGTGTGCTTTATGGCTGTTCTAATAACATGTGATCACTTTAGGAATACCCTATTCCTGAAATCTACACATCCCAGCAGCAAATCTCCTGTAAATCAAAATGATTCCTTGATGCATTAGATTTAATCAAATTGAATGTGTCTTTTGAATTCCTGCTTAAAACTTCTATAATGACGTGTTGCAATGGAAATCCAAATGGCAGATCTTAAACTACATTCCATCCCATTACTATGAGAATGATACCAATAGTTTTTATTCTAAAGAATGAGAAGTCATACTGATTTAGATTTATCATGACAGGCATTTTTTCAATAAAAGACGTGCTTAATTAAACAAACATGTATCATGCTCACCTTCTAATCAAGCAGCTTGGTAATTAGTTCACTGTTTCGCACTTGATCTCTGTAATCGATAAAATACAATTCTGACAGGATTTATCATAACATTTCATTTTAAAGAGCAAAGCGAGTTGTTAATCTGTAACTTTCCCCCCTTTCTGACAAAATGGGAGACAAGAGTGGCTTTTCCTCTCCTTCCCTATTGCTTTTGACTATCAAAACACTACTGGGATGGGAGAGGGGGGGGCGTGTGGCTGGATATTTATCCAGAATAACTGCCTTAAATTTCACATGCAAGAGTGTGATTGTGCTGGCGCATTACGAATGGTAGCTTTGGTGTTGAAAAGTCCCCTCATTTGCTCATGGCATTTACAATTAGTAAATTAAAATGATTGTATCATATTAACAGTGGCACAACTAAAGTTTATAGTAGTCCTCTGAGGGCTGTGGGGGGAGACAAAGCAGCTGTTGCTGTTTGTTTATGCAACTCAGCAACATATGAGCACTGGTCCCTCAATGGCGCTCCGAGGGCTGGGCTCTGCTTGATCTTTGAAGGTTGCTGCTGTTTGAACAACCCTCCCTGTGTCCCATGTAACACCATCTGTCTCACTAGGAATGTGGGAAGATTCAGCACACCCTAGCAGTTGTCATACCGTTTCTGTGCTGTCTTTTCTGCAATAGGCTTTTGTGTCATTGCTGCTTGGGAGAAAAGGGGGAGGGGGGGGGGAAGGCTGACCTCCTACCTTGAACATCCAGACTAGATGACTGCAGCTTTTTTTCCTTCCCCCTTTTTAAAATCAGAATTCAAAGTCACAGCACTTTTCTCACTTGTTCAGAAAGGTCAGCTGTGTTTGATCCTATCTTTATGCTGCTTTTTAACTCGTCCTTTCTGCCAACTTTTCCTTCTTGTTTTTGCCCCATTGCTCTGAAGGAGGGGGGGGGAGAGAAAGAACTAGTTTAATTCTCTGATCAGGACTTTCCCTCCTAGCAGTGACCGCCTCTTGCATTTGATAAAACAAAGCTTGCTTATCATCACAATGCTAAAGGGTTCAGAAGCACTGCAAATATATATATATATTTTTAAAAATGCTGCAAGTTGCGAATTGACAATATGATCAGCTAACAATATTAAAAGCCTCAATTTCTTTTAAAAATTAACAAATCCATTCCTTGCAGTACTGCATGCCTTAATATATTGTGCTGCCGATGAAAGACTTAAGAAATAATTCCAAAGCAAATGCTCGTAGTGAATTCAGATTTCCTTCAGGTTTACTGCCAACATTTTGATTTTTATGGCAGCACTGATGAGGCAAATAAATGTGCATGCAGATCTTTTAGGCTGACAGATAAATACAAAACTGCTTTAATTAATTTTTTTCTTAAAAGGAAACCTTTCTCTCTCTCTCTCTTTCTACACACACACACACACACACACACACACATACACACATATAGATATTGATATATTTGTATATAAAATTCATGCTGGTAATACACAGAGAGAGAGAGACAAATTCATACCTCTACATATACAGATATCTATTTGCATAAAATTCATGCTGGTGTCTTTACTCTCCCAGCACCAAATGCTGACCCAAGGAGCAGGCAATCGTAAGTTCAAGTGCACAGAGTGTGGCAAGGCCTTCAAATACAAGCACCATCTGAAGGAACACCTGCGAATCCACAGTGGTGAGTAGCTGAGGTGCCAGGGTTCTCATTTGCATTTTGTTTAATTAGCCGAGTTTTTTAGTGTTTTTTTTTAAAAAGCTTAGTATCTTCACCATTTTGTTTAGAGCCGCCAAGATACTTTGTAAATGATTTCTGACTCATCCTCATTTTTCATGCTATTCAGAAACAAATAAGAAACCAGCACCACAAGTTTCCATAGAAGATTTTCCAAATAGCAGAATGCATTACCTGATTAATTAATTAAGTTTTAAATTGCTGTCCTGGAGCTATTTCCTGGAGCCATTTGGCTCTTAAGTTTTCTTATTTGTGATACACTTGCCCAAAAAACAAAAACAAGGAACCTTAAAGATGAACAAGACCAACACCCACAATCCAGCAGCAATAAACAAATTAAGCTCACTTACTTGGAATGGCTGCCTCATTCATATTATTTTATCACACTTGCATATCATCCTTCCTTCAAGGAGTTCACAGCAACTGTTTAGCCCATAGATAAGCAAACTAAGGCCCGGGGCCCGTATCCGGCCCAATCGCTTTCTAAATCCGACCCATGGACGGTCCGGGAATCAGTGTGTTTTTACATGAGTAGAATCTGTCCTTTCATTTAAAATACATCTCTGGGTTATTTGTGGGGCATAGGAATTCATTCATTTTTACCTCAAAATTTAGTCTGGCCCCCCACAAGGTCTGAGGGACAGTGGACTGGCCCCCTGCTGAAAAGGTTTGCAGATCTCAGGTTTAGCCTCCCAAGCACCCTGCATGATAAGTTGAGCTGTAAAACATTCCGCAAAATCCACTGTCAGGTAAGCAGAATTAAGTTTGTGCAACAGGACCTCCTCTTCCTCTAACTCCCCGCCTCCCCAGTTGTGTGAGTGGACATCTATACCATCACAGCTGGATGTCACAACAAGCAACAAACATTCAGGTATCTTCGCCAGAGATCTCAGATTCATTGCAGCTTCCCAATAAAGATGCACTTAATGGCCAACATGAGATTGTTGCCACGTAATGTGTGAAGTGGCCTGTCTGACCTCGAAGTTGTGTTGTCCACATCCAAGCTGAACACACTAGCCACTTTATATATCCATTTACAATATTTATACCCTGCCTTTCTGGCCTGCATCGGCTATCACATCAATTAAAAATATAATTCTGTGTTCCTAATTCAATCCCCTTCGTTGAAATAAATAGCCTCTGCTGAGTGCATTAAGTCATTCAGTTACACATGACAGCGAGAAAATAGGGCAACACTTTGCCTTATATTTGGAACTTGTCAATATTTGAATAATAATATTTAGAGTTCTCCTCCAACTAAAAGTCTTCACCCTTTGATGCAGACATTGTGAGTAAAGCTGTTAACACTGGTCAAGTATTCAAAGACTTTGATTTATTCAAATAAATTCAAAGGCAAATCAGAAACAAAGACAAATATACCGAAGACTAAAAAAGCAGTATTTTAAAGCTAAAAAATAGTCTGAAGAAGTTTCTGTAATTATACACTCTTCATAAGTTTTTTTAAAAAGTATATTCTGCTTATATGTAATAATTCTAATGTTTAAGCTATCTAATCTGCAGGCATGTAAAATCTCGCAGTGAACTTTGTTTTTTGTTTAGTAGATCAGCATTTGCAAACCTTGGCCACAATCTCAAAGTTAAGCACTTCTAAACTCCATTGATTTGAGCTGAATGGATTTAAGCTTATGTTTAATGCTCCAACTGAAGTTTAATATGTTTAATGCTCAACTCAGCTGTAATAGCAAACCACAGTTTCCCACTATAATAACTAGCTGCGGTGAACTTTGGGCTTATGTGCATCACCTCTTCTCTCCTCCTCTTTCACATTCACCCACTAAATCTGTTCTGTGGGTTCCCCCAGCCCCCCTGGAGCAATTTTGGGGGTGGCAGGGGGCACATGTGGAAGAACGAGAGGGGGATGTCTTGTTCCATTTGAGAAGTTAATTAAATTAATACAAGCCCAGGAATTGGGGCGGGGGGGCGGGATTCAACATGAGACAGAGAATGGAAAAACTGCCTTTATATTTTGTGTAGCCAATCCAGATCATGACTCAAGGGTTATCCATCGCAGAAGAGGGGAGAGTTCACATCCTTCAAAGACTAGTGGCTACTGAACTCAAGCAGACTCATTCCAAAGTAGCAAGAAAAGGCGAAGAGACATTCATTTTTGAATTTTTCCTGTTCCCTGGTTCAATTGCAAACAATATATTGTCATGTCACCTGAATGGGGAAAGCTCGCCAAACCTAAATCAGAAACTCAGTTCAAACTATGGTTTCCCATTCTGCTTTGGAGGCAAAGTATGGTTTGCACAAACCATAACCGGCCTGATTTGGACAATCATGGCTAACTGTGCTATGGACAGAGGGAGGGAAACAGAGCCTTACAGAAGTCAAGAGAGCAGAAGCAGGGGGAATGGGAGCACATGAGCCCAAAATTCATTCACAGCTGCCCAAACCTGTGTTAAAATTATCTGCCCCCGCCTTAGCGTAAAACCTAAAAATATATGTAAACAGATTCAGAAAGTGGTTGAAGCACTGCTTTAGGCTGGAAATGAGAGTAGAGGAGGAATAAAAAACATAAGAACAGCCCTGCTGGATCAGACCAATTGCCCATCTAGTCCAGGATCCTGTTCTCACAGTGACCAACCAGATACCTATGGGGAACCTGAAGCAAGACCGGAGTGTATTTCCCTTTCCGGAAATACATCTCTCCTGCTCTCTGACCATTATCCATGTAGATCCTCTAGAATGAAACCATTAAAAGCTAATAAGCAAGTATGAGTGAACTTCCATAATTTATTCTAAAGCTTAATTTCTAAAAAAAAAGTTCTCATGAAAATTCACCACCATTTTAGTGTGAATTTCTCTCAGTATACACATTCTTTTACAGTAATCCCCCCATAAACAATGCACACTTTCCATGTGCATTTTTGTACACATGCTTTGCTGGAGAACTGCATTGAAAAATTTGGAGAAGTGCAAATTTTAATGAGTCGCTTTGTTTCTGTTCAACATATTGTTTTGGATAGTGTATATTTGCATTAAATTTGCATTTAAATGTGAACTGGGTCATATTTGTCCCCCATTTACTATGCCAACCGATTCACACAAAATTATGCTACTATTGTAACTGCATGTTGCCTGGGTCCTTATTAAAAGCCATGGCAAAATCCTTCTGCTACCTGAATTTAGATATTGCAAACACTGTGCATTACATGTAAGTTTTCAGCTGCATTCCTTTACATAGTACAGTACAGTACACTCTCTGTTTCCCTTGTAAAGACATCTATAGCTTTCAACAAAATGTGAGCCATCAGTAAAAGCTAGGGAGCATCACAGGATGAGAAGGAATCTTGCATGCAGCTAATTGTAGATTGTCTAGTTTGAATTGTTTCCAGTCACAAAAACCTAAACATAACTTGGAAGGAAGGAGAAAATGCAGCAAGATGAAAGGAGTGAAATGTGCAGACACAGTAAATGGTCTAAAGAACTGGTCTATTTGTGAGTTATTAAAAATTAATTTTTAAAAATTAATTGCAGGTGAAAAGCCCTATGAGTGTCCAAACTGCAAGAAGCGTTTCTCCCATTCTGGCTCGTATAGTTCACACATCAGCAGCAAGAAATGCATTGGCTTAATCTCTGTAAATGGTCGAATGAGAAACAATATCAAGACGGGTTCTTCTCCTAATTCTGTATCTTCTTCACCTACTAATTCAGCCATTACACAACTGAGAAACAAGCTGGAGAATGGAAAACCACCTAGTATGTCTGAGCAATCAGGCTTACTGAAAATCAAAACGGAACCACTAGATTTCAATGAATATAAAGTTCTGATGGCAACCCATGGGTTCACTGGTGCTAATCCTTTCATGAATGGCAGACTTGGTGCAACCAGCCCAATAGGAGTTCATACTTCCACGCAAAGTCCAATGCAGCACTTAGGGGTAGGGATGGATGCATCTTTACTTGGATTCCCAGCAATAGGCAGCAATTTAAGTGAGGTGCAGAAAGTCCTACAGATTGTGGACAACACTGTTTCCAGGCAGAAAATGGACTGCAGCGCTGAAGAAATCTCCAAGCTGAAAGGTTACCACATGAAGGACCCATGTTCTCAACCTGAGGAACAAGGCGTTACTTCTCCTGGTATTCCACCTGTGGGTCTTCCAGTAGTCAGTCATAATGGTGCCACTAAAAGTATTATTGACTACACATTAGAAAAGGTCAATGAAGCCAAAGCTTGTCTCCAGAGTTTAACTACAGACTCGAGGAGACAGCTCAATAACATTAAGAAAGAAAAGCTACGCACCCTAATAGATCTGGTAACTGAAGACAAAATGATAGACAACCATAATATACCTACTCCATTTTCATGCCAGTTCTGTAAAGAAAGCTTTCCTGGTCCCATTCCCCTTCATCAGCATGAACGTTACCTGTGTAAAATGAACGAAGAAATCAAGGCAGTCCTCCAACCTCATGAAAACATGGCTCCTAGCAAACCAGGAGTGTTTGTCGATAAACAAGCTCTCCTCCTGTCATCAGTACTTTCTGAGAAAGGAATGACTAGCCCCATCAATCCATACAAGGACCATATGTCTGTACTTAAAGCATATTTTGCTATGAATATGGAACCCACCTCTGATGAACTACTGAAAATTTCCATTGCCGTTGGCCTTCCTCAGGAATTTGTGAAGGAATGGTTCGAACAAAGAAAAGTCTACCAGTACTCAACTTCCAGGTCACCATCGCTGGAAAGGAACAGTGCCAAGGTGGTGCTGGCTGCCACCAACAACACTCCCACTAAAGACTCTTTGTCAGCCAGATCCCCTATAAAGCCTGTGGACTCTATAACATCACCGTCTATAGCTGAACTTCATAATAGCGTTACTAACTGTGATACCCCTCTCAGGCTAACGAAACCTACTCACTTTACCAGTATTAAACCAGTTGATAAATTGGACCACTCCAGGAGCAATACTCCTTCTCCATTAAATCTTTCTTCTACATCTTCTAAAAACTCCCATAGTAGTTCTTACACTCCAAACAGTTTCTCCTCTGAGGAGCTTCAGGCTGAGCCTTTGGACTTGTCATTACCAAAACAAATGAAGGAACCCAAAAGTATTATAGCCACAAAGAACAAAACAAAATCCAATAGTGTAAACGTAGACCACAACAGTGTTTCTTCGTCATCTGAAACCTCAGATGAGCCACTGAACTTGACTTTTATCAAGAAAGAATTTTCTAATTCAAATAGTTTGGATAAAAGCACTAATCCATTATTTGGTATGAGCCCTTTTAGTGCCAAACCTTTGTACACCACACTTCCGCCACAGAGCGCATTTCCCCCGGCCACTTTTATGCCACCAGTTCAGACCAGTATTCCTGGGCTACGACCATACCCGGGAATAGATCAAATGAGCTTCCTACCACATATGGCCTATACTTATCCTACTGGAGCAGCTACGTTTGCTGACATGCAGCAAAGGCGAAAGTACCAGCGGAAGCAAGGTTTTCAGGTAAATATCTTGCTTATTTCAGAAGATTACAGTTGTATACATCATTCCCATGTACTGTTTCATGACTTAAAACATCCTAAGGGTAAATCAGCTCAAACATTCCATTTGTATTTTCAAAAGGAGGAAATGAAACTATGTAAACATGGCCAAGGTGGACAAGCTTGGAATGTTCAACTGCAGTTGAACATTTCCTGCCCATTACTGTTACATTACCTGCACATAAGAATATAAAATGAGTTTCAAGGGGTCAGCACCACCCATTCACCTCTAAGCGAATACGATCAGCTACAGTCCCCATGGGGGGGGGGGATGCTTCTGCTTTTCCCTGAGAAAGGTTTCTTAAAGAAAAGGCTGTTGATACAATTCATATTCATGACCATCCTCGTATAAGTACCGATGAGATACATGAAGCGCTGGGAGAGTCCCCCAGCCTGTGGCTTCTTTGGCACTGGCACACTGTGGTTTAGGTAGTTTCCTTGCCACTGTAACCCTAAGAGATTCTCAGAAATCACATGGAAATGATAATGCAGCCATAAGCTGTTTATAATATGTTCCAACTAATCTTTACAAAGCTATAAAAAGGATTATGAAGATCCCCAAGCCAGACTTGTTTTCATCTCACCTGTTCCATTTTCCTCACCGATCCATTCTTCCCCCCACCCCACCCCATCCCTTGGACTATTGTTGAGAAGACTAAAAATATAGTGTCTGTTGGTTTTTATCTTCATAAAAGGTTTACTCAGTCCACTTTGGGCTGATGTGGACCTATGAAGCTGCCTTATACTAAGTCAAACCATCGGCCCACCGAGCCCATTAAGGTTTACTCTAAATGTTGGTGGCTTTCCAGGGTTTTAGGCAGAGGTTTTATCCATCATCTGCTACCAGATCCTTATTTTAAAAAACTGGAGTTGCCGGGGATTGAATTTGGAAGCTTCTGCATTAAAGGCATGTGCTTTGAGCTATGGCCCAATGTAGGTGAGTTCAAACTTTTAGGAATTCTCCCAACTGCAAAAAAATAAAAAAATAAAAATGACATCTGTCCACTTAAATATAGCAAAGGATTTTATCCACAGGAAACATGCGTAGTGTGTAGGAATTGTGTATATATAATACATCTACAGTTTGTCAGACAGCGATTAACTGATTATAGTTGATTTTTTAAAACATCTGTGGACATTCCCATATGACCTATTAGGTTCCATTAGTAATTTTACCAACTAGTAAATGTTTTATATTTTCAAATGTGAAAATCAGGTATGGTTTAATGTTACAGGCAGTAATCCCTCTCTGCACAATAGGAGCATAAATAGCACGGTACCTCCATAACAGCTGTTCCACTATTCCAATTTACAGTACATCTGCCCTCTTTGTAAACGTATTTAAGCCTATTTAATCTTCTCTAATATTAATTAGTAAAAACCTAGTCTAAGAAACTGAACTGTCTGATAGCAAATGGAAATGTACGTTATCATGCAAGTTTGCACTCTCTTTGGATCAAGACAAAATAAATATCAAGAAATTTAATAATTTACTGATCCACATTCATTACTGCTTAATGCTGAAGGCTGTTTTAACATAGATACAGCATTGATAAAAAGTGTTATTAATATTCCCTATTTCAAATTACAAAATTAAATATAAAAATATAGCTCAAGGCCTTTAGAGGGGAGACATACATTCCAGTGGATTGCATAATAATATTTTGTGCCTAAATATAAACTTCATTTTGAAGCCTTTCTAACACTTATAGTCTGGTATCTTGAAAGAAAAGCTCTGTCATTGTTGCTTGTACCTAGTGGTTTGTGACTGTGTGTGTGTTATTTTTGGGTTTTGTTTTTGTTTTACAACCTCCTATTATTATGAACACAATGCACTTTGGAATTTTAAGCATACTGACCAAGAAGTAAGTCCTATTGAACTCAGCAAGGCTTATTTCCAATAAAACATGCACAGAAGTGCACTGCAAGCTACAAATTCTGCAACCCTAAAAACTACCATAATCTTGCTTTCTTTTCCTTGAGCAGTAGACACACATACTAGTTTCATATTGCTCTTGTTCCCAAGTGGCTTATGGTGTGAAGGGCTATTGGAGGAGGGAGCCTGTTCGAGAAATACAAGTTTCAACCCTACAGAGTATGTAGAGCTATTTGTTAATAAATTATCTATACAGGGTTTTACACATAGATAAAGCTGTGTTTGCACATTTATTTTAGGTTTGCGACACACTATGACATTCTGTAACTTCCATTTACTTTGCAGAATTATCCTAAAAGTTGAATAGATGTTAGAGCAGCTTCAGATACTGCTGTTTTAACCTCGAAATGCTTATACGTCAAAGTATTTAACCTCAGAATATTTATAAAGCAAAAGTTGCTTCCTATCTTGTCACCGAAGCCTTCCTTTCAAATTCCGTGTACAACCTTGTCCATGTTGTTAGCCAGATTCCACACGATAAGCTGTAGGCCAGAGTGCACACATCCATAGCATGTTTTTTGTTTATTAAATGATATGTCCTACATTTTAGAGCAGCTATAGATATGGGGACGGTAGGATATACAAGTGCTGTTTTCTTGCATCTCTGTATCATTCAAAACAGAATGTCCATATCCTCCACTCTCATTGTCCTCAGAAAACATGAATCCTTGAATTTCCTTGTGTGTCTCTGAGAAGTGAAGGTGAGGGAATTATGAAACGGAAGAATGCGGCACTCGCACTTCCTGTGCCCCTCACAGTTATGTCCAAGGGTGCTTATGTGGTGCGATCTTGTGCATGCCTGCTGAGGAATTAAGTCCCATTGAGTTCAATGAGACTTACTCCCAGGTAAGTATGTATAGGATTGCAGCCTTAAATTTTGGGGTGATGGGTTTGGTCATGCAGGACAACTATGACCTCCTGGAACTGAAAGCTGGCACATATTTGGATATGACTTCAACAAATTAAGTAATGTGACCAGGAGTTCCATCAAAATACACTGGCATCTGTGGTCCTGTGGAAAGTGGTTACATCATATTCTGATCACACCAGTGCTTTCCACAGGGATGAAATCACAAAGAACTATGTGGAGCTGACTCTGGTTGTTGTCATGTTCCCTGACTTGGTAATGGTATGTGGCCATTTATCCATCTGTTCTCTTCCATTGCATAGATATAGCATTTCATAACAGCATTTCAGGAGCAGCCATCAGTACTACACACTATTAGTTCATACCCTCCCTCAGCATAGGGAGAGACTGAGCACATGATAGCCTGTAAAAGGGTTCAGATTGCTTATGCAGCCACAATTTTGCCAGCTTCTGCCTTTTCTGTTATGCTTTGGGTGCCCATGCCAATTGAGACTGAAACTATATTTTTAGTGATACAGGGCAGCAGGTACAAATGCATCTGCCACAATGAAGACACCATGTCTCCTTGTAATGATTATTTATCCCCATGTTGTGACATCGTCATGTTGCGCACTTCCCCAAGCCCACCAGCCAGGGATGTGCAGAGACAGCAGAAAACAAACAACATTAAGACACCACAGATGTTATAGGAGATATTGAGAAAATATGTTTTTGTGGCAGCCCCATGTCATCAGATGATTTTTCAGACTCCAAGTGGCATCCTTAACATACTCTCTGGGGTGCAGCTCTGGACATACGTGTTTTGCACTACTCACGTAAGACTTAATGGGCTAAAAAGTTGAGTGTGAGCCAATGAGGCTGCTTATTGTAACTCAGGGTGCTTACCTGGTTACCGATGAAACTAAATATAGTAACTAACATACTATAGGAACGCAGGATATTGTATAACATCACAGAACAAGGGAAGGAAACATGTTTTACATAAACCATTTGGTTGCATCACAGGGAGAATTGCTTGATGGAACTCCGGATTACATGTCAGGTCTTGATGACATGACAGACTCCGACTCCTGCCTGTCCAGAAAGAAGATCAAGAAGACAGAAAGTGGCATGTACGCATGTGACTTATGTGACAAGACATTCCAGAAAAGCAGTTCCCTTCTGCGACACAAATATGAGCACACAGGTACGAATGGCTATGGCGTGTAGAGACAAGCTTTCTTGCATGTGGTACTTTTCATAATATTTAATGAGTACACTTGAGCAACATAAGATGCAACATATGCTTAAGGCATTAAACAAGGAAGAAATTGTGTGCTTTGTTTAGTTCAGTATGACTCCCCCCCTCCCCACTTCTTCACATGTTAATTTTGTACTCTTTTGTTTGTACAATTCCTATCATCCCTGACCACTGGTCCTGCTAGCAAAGGTTGATGGGAGTTGTAGTCCAAAAACAGCTGGAGACCCAAGTTTGGGAAACCCCGTGTTAGACAGTCTGCTCATAAACATCTATGTAAGGGGGTGGGGGACTAGCAATAGCTAAATCTCTTGCACCTGTGATTAAACACCTATATTGCTATTTAAAGGCCTGATCAAAATAGATTAAAGCTTATCTTTTGGCCTGCCTCTCTAAAAATGTATATATGAGAATTAATACACATGAAAGTGCTAGTCCAGTTGAACCAAGAGGGAACCTGAGTTTGTACACTGCTTTGCGTATATACATACTGATGATCTGTACAGTGAAGTGGAGCATCGTCACAGAATTTTTGGTCTGGAAATGCCTGAAGCTTATCTACACCTTCTTTACACGCTTAACAAGTTATCCTTTTATCAGTCAGATGGCAGTGTACTGTAAGAGAGGTTGCTTATCTTCTACAGTTCTTCTTCAGGTCTGTTCCTCATAGTATGGCTGCAATTAAGATAAAAGGTAAAGGGATCCCTGACCATTAGGTCCAGTCGTGGCCGACTCTGGGGTTGCGGCGCTCATCTCGTTTTATTGGCCGAGGGAGCTGGCGTACAGCTTCCGGGTCATGAGGCCAGCATGACTAAGCCGCTTCTGGCGAACCAGAGCAGCGCATGGAAATGCCGTTTACCTTCCCCCTTGCACTTTGACCCTGAAACTGCCTTAACAGAGTAGTTGCTGCACAAAGCCATTTCCAAATGGCATTGTTTGTGATGGCTATATTGCAAGAAGCAGACCTTAAAATCTGCATTTAGTATAGAGTGCTCTTCTCATTGTAAAAAGTGATGAGGGCATTGTTAACCTCTTAGAATAAAAGGTTATCTGCCTTCAAAATTGTGCCCAGGTGGTGGAGTCTTCCAAAGGGCCCACAGGGCATTTGCATCTTGCAACAAACACTGGAGGGAGGCTTAGGCTCGATCTTCTTCTTTGAAAGCTACACTCCTTAAAGAGCCAACACTCTGGTGTGCAGATGGGCATCTTTTTGCCTTCTGGCCTCTCTCCTGGTGCACTGCCTTGGGCTGGCAAGGTAGATCGAAAGGTACTCACTTACTGAGCTGAAGGGAAGAACCTCTGAAGACCAAAGCTCCGACTCTGCAGACTCTGATGATGTGGGAACTGGTCCAGGGGACTTCTGCCTGTAAGCAGAAAGATAAGAATTTAAGGGCCCTGTGCTTTTTATATAAAAGAAGAAGAAACAGTTCAGTGAGCCCCATCTTACCTTATAGAGTACAAAAAATTAAAAGCTATTTATATTAGACATGGAGAATTATCCAGAGATTAGTAGTTTAGGGTAAAAAAGTACCTGAAAAATACTGAAACTTGAATCTCCTTTTAGGAAAATCAAATCTAGTCAAGCTCTAGCTCATTTTCTATATAGGTAATTTAACACAAATACTGTTGCCTTCACTTTTTAAGTATTTGTTGTCTTCTCCTCCAGTACACATGTCTAGCTCACACACACACACACACACGTGCATGAACCCAAACAGTAAGATGGTTCCTAACAATAGTTCATCTCTTAATTGTTTTCCTAGTCTTGGATCTGTGACAAGGATAGTGGGAATGGGAATCATTCACCTCTATTTAATAAGCAGAATGAATGGTAAATTTCAATAGATCTTCTTTTATGCCTTCCAGCATGCTCTTTGCTTTTTATGCATTTATAAATCACATTCATTACAAAATCTGGGAAATTTGCTTTCACTTCAAATTTATAAACAAAGTTGTGTGTGTGTGTGTGTGTGTGTGTGATTTTTTCAAATCCTTTAAAAACTCTTCCCCTCATAGTCCTTCACTTTGTAATGGTGAATACACTACAGAATACAGGGCAGCCTGCTTCATGAGTGGCAGGTGCTTCTGGTCTTTCCTGCATCACTTACCCAATGGATTAAATCCTCCATCCCTAATTGCCATGCACACTTTTACCAACAGAGGCAAGTGTGTATGACAAACGGCTGATTAGCAGTCAGTCACCAAACAGGACAGAATCATGAAAAGGGCATATAATTTGTCACAGTCTCGTCACCTGTGTTCTGAACTGACAATGTCCTAACACTTGGGGTGTGGTGTGGGGAATGAGGCAAAGTGTGGCTCTACGCTTGTATTTTGTTTCTTTGTTTGTTTATATGTAATAACAACACTGAGACCCCCCGGGTATTAGGGCACTATATAAATTCAATAAATAATAATAATAAAATTGTCTGCCAACATGAAAAGCATGTGTGAGGGACATGCACTGTAACACTAGTCAACTGATGGACAATAATGATTGCCACATAAATTGTGGAGTTGGCCTAACTGTGCCCGTGATTTACTGTATCTTTCAATATTGCCTAGTTCAAAATCCTAACTAAGCCTAAACAAGAATAATGAAGAAAGATCCAAAACATCTTGTATTAAAACAACACTGTTTACTCCCGTTTGATTGCTGTGTCTTTTAAAAGACACAAAATCTTTCACTTGAGTCTTTTGAAACTGAGGAATAAAAGGTCTTCCACAACATTAGTACTCTTTCCTTGCCTCTTTAAGCTAAATCCTATGGAGAAATTAAAAAGGAAGTTAAAATACTCATGGGATTAGGGGTGCATTTTGGACCACCAGCTTGTTTGGTTCATTGGTGTGCATATTCCTTACGTTGCATTACTCAGATGCAATTGTTTGTATGGCTGAAGAGGAGGAAAAGCTTTGCAGGCTTTACATCCCTGCACCTTTCCTCTCCTGAATGATTTTATTGCAGCCATCTGCAAATATTATGGTTTGCTACACTACTACCGTAAACCTCTTATGTTAGAGCTGGCCTTCTCATATACTGGGATCTGGACATATGGTTGAATCCCGTAAAGTCGGTGGTCCATAAGCTCCACAGTCATAGGCTGACAATTGAAAGGCTGGAAATTTGACAAGTCAGGCACCTTGATTTGCAAAAAAGCAGATAATATGCTTTGATTTTAAACAAGCAAGGAAGACTTTATGTGCAATGCTGTAATACTCCTTTCCTCCTGACCGTTATCTATTTTATATCTCTGTGAGATTCTGCCTCAAGTTTTAGCACAAATAAAAGTGTTTGAAGAGAAGAATCACTCCCACAATAGAACTGCCTAGTCCCGGAGTTAGGAGATTTGGATTTAAGTTTCCTTCATCTCTGACACATGTTTGTTTTGTGACCTTCAGCAAAAGCAGTCTTCATATAGCAGGAAACATCAGGATATAGTTTTACCCTAACTTTAGTCAGAGTAGTAAAAGGCCATTTAATCAGATTACGAATGCAATCCTATGCATGTCTACTCAGTTCAACTGAATTAAATGGGACCTACCCTTAGGCAAGTGTTTATAGTATTGTGACCTTAATCTAATTTGGTGGAACAGCAGCACAGTAGTGGTAAGTTAAGGGGGAACACTTGCAAACTAACACGAGCCTGCCCTTCTTATTCCACTACCTGTCTTGCATATTTACGCAGCTAAAGTTTACTTCAAGAAAATGTAAAGGCCATTCGCCTTTTTCTTTTCCTTCTTTTCCTTCTTCTTCTTTGGCCTCTTTTGTAAATGTTAAGTGAATTGCAAATTAAACTGATAAAGTTATGGAAAAAGCCAGAGCGATGGAATGGCTGTCTCGTCTATTAATATATATGAGAAATTTCACTCTGTGTTCGGGGCAAGACTCTCTGAACTGCAATTAACCTTTGCTTTCAGTGCCTGAATCATTATCCCTTCCTCATCTTTTTGGGGACAGTTAGTGCTTATCCTGTCTTTCTAGAGTAGCACAAATAATGGGCATAGATTTATAAGCCAAAGTGTTGATCTGTCTGAAGATGCAGTCCACACTTTTCTTCTTCTTTGTAGGTCAGCTGTTCTGGAATGGTCTGATGCTGTCGCCTTATAACCAGTTATATCATATACAGCTTTCACACAATGCAGTGAAGCTAATACTTATGCAGTGGCCCAGTTGACTAGCTCATGCCATACACTTCTATTTATCTGTGCTCTTCATATTCCCCTATGATTTTAAAGTGATTCCTGACTACACTGAGGTCTCAAGCCCACTTTTTTGGCACAAGTTTTGGGACTTGGATTACACTACTTTAGAAAAGTGAAGCCATGTTGCTGCTGCTGCTGTTCTTGTCATTCTTAAAAGGAGTTGGGAATTCACATGTTAGATATACTATAACAGAAATCTAAGCCCTGTGTACTGCATCTGAGATGCTTCCTGCAAAAAAGCCCATTCTGTCATAGTCTTATGCCAGTAGTATGTGGCCAAATGAGCTAGGAGAAAGTATTGAAAGGCCAGCAGCATTTCAAAGTCCTTATGCTACCTGTTGGATGAGCACCACTGGGGAAAACGAAACAGAAGTTAGGTTTGGTAGTTAATTCTGATTTCTGTCAGGGCAAGATATTTTAATTCTCAAAGAGTCCCGTTTGATAAGGGCCATTGGTAATGGGCCATTGGTAGTGACCAGGAGACTGCTTAAGTCTCCTACAGCCTATCACTGAATAGTAACCCTTGGGGGCCAAACAGAAGTGCTTAGATGTAAAACACTGTCTTTCAAATAATTATTTGAAAGTTACTAGACTAAAATATTTTTTATTAACTCTGCTACCCAGATTAGTAACGCGTTGGATGCCAGCAACCTAAAATTGGAAATTTAAGCAACCAGCAGCTTACAATGACTCCTTGTTTGATCTCCTGAATTGATTCCTTGTTGCCATATGAGAACGTGGAGTGACTAAACCGTATAGCATGAACCAGTGTGGCGATGTGGATATAATATTGGGTTTGGACCGTAGGATTTGGTAATGGATCTGGGTTCCAATTTCTGCTTTGCCATAAAGCTCACTGGGTGGCTTGGGCCAGTCATTATTATTATTATTATTATTATTATTATTATTATTATTATTTAGCCTAGTTTAACTCACAGAGTTGATATACGGACAATCTGCTTAGAAAGATGGCAGGAGAAAGGGTTGGGGAGAAAGTTCATAGCAGTCTTGATCCTCCGACTGCTACACACTTTCCCCCAAACCCTTTCTCCCTTCATCTTTCTAAACAGTTGTCCTTATATCAACTCTGGGAGCTTCCAGGCAGCTGTGCTCAGAAGACGGTTAAGGAAGGGGTTGAGAAAGAGGAGGAAGCATGGTGACAGCAAGTTGGTGGCATGGAGTGACCATTCATTCTCCACTAAAAAAAACCCTAGTAGTGACAAAAGATTCCTATGTGTGGAGTTCCCAACACCCAATGGACGTTTCATTTTTAGTTTTCCACAGCAAATTCCTTTGCCACAAATTCACACCCACACCCCGCAGTAAAGATATGCAGGAATTTTTGCATATTGGACAAATTAATATTTTCATAGGCATGCCTAGGAGTCCTGTGGCCTTGTTACCTTGGTTAATGATATGCTCCATTTCATCATTCACAAGAAACGACGAGAGCTTTCATGGTGGCGTCCTCTCTTTAATTCTTCTTTTCTTTCCAACTGCATGTTTTATTAAGACTTCTTTTTATATATAATTTTTGTAGCTTTTATGCTGAGGCAAGCACTACTTTTGTTTCCAGATTGATTCGGTAAACTAAATATTGTTCTCAAGCTTTAGCAGCAAATCAGCCCTCTTTTGCTGCTCTTCTGAATTCCTAGCTCACAAGTTTTCCTTATTTAGAGCTTGATTCATAAAAAAAATTACATGCTGTTTATAGATAATTTTCTATCACTCGACTCAGATATGAGGATTACTTTTTATACTTAAATAATATGCAGTTTCTTGGAGTAAATTCAAAGCTCATGAAATTTGCACTAGAAATGGAAGTCTTTCTTCTTTGTAACAACAGAGCAAGTGTGGTATTTGCAATTACGCCAAATTGCATTTATAACGCACCTTTGACCGCCTCACTACACTCTGCCCATTAATCCAGCTCCACCGGGACTACTTCTAACATCCAAACCCCTAAGTGGCTTCAATCAGCTGCCTTTAAAAAATCAAACCGCTGCCAGATGATTCCTTATGTACCTTCCAAGTCTGGAATTTCTTTGCAAACACACTCCTCAGTCCCCAAACCTACTTACTGTTATATCACTGGAATAACAAAATTTATCGCTTTTCAAAACACATGGTTTGCCCATATCTAAGCCCAAAAAGCCTGTATCTTTGGGCTGTTACATGTTTTTTATATGTAGCAATGAAATTGTAAACCTTTGGGTGTGTGGGTGTGTATAAAATGATTAGATATAATTATTTTCCATTGCAAATCCTAAGAGAGTCAGGATGTGGGATAAAAGCACAGCGCAAATACACACACACACACAAATATTTGTGTAAGATATCTTTAAACATATAATAATAATTAATTGTATTTATATATCACCCCCATTGGTGCTTTTCCGATCGTAATACAACAATGAAACAACCTTTACTCTATCAAATAATGAGTTTTAGCAAGGGGATAAAGAAGGAGAATGAGAAGATTTGTTAACAAAATCAATACCAGGCCTCCTGACGAAAACATCAGGACAATTTAAAGCTTTGCTCTGTTGTAGACCATGTGACGTTGCTGTATACTTGTAGTGAAGAACCATGTATGTATTTTAATCATCGTTTAAGTTGTCTTACATAACTCATAAATAATTTCACATGTTAATCTCACCCAGGGTCATTTCAAAGGCATCTCTCCATCAATGAGACGGAATTGTCAAATCAGCCAATGAGATCAGGGCTGGATTCTATTCAGTGGCCTAAAAAGGGGGAGGGGGAGATGCAGGGAGATAAAAGCACAGAATCACTTCATAAGGCTGGGACAAATTTAGAGGCTAAACACCAAATTGAACCCAAAACTGAGCATGCATTTTTTTTGCCATAAAAAAATACATGCTGGTTTGAAATATAAGAAAAAAACAAATAAACAACAAATAACAGAGCAATCTGAAGAGGGGCCAGAGGGGCGCAGAGCCCCGAAATCCTCTGCTCCATCCGCAGCCCTGCCAGCTCCTGCTAGCCAGATCAGTAGGTGGAGGGGGATTTATTTATTTATTTTTATTTTTTGTTGCACCAGCTCTAGACTGACACAGCCCAGGAGCCCACACTGGGCATGTCTCCTGCAAATGGATTGACTTAGGCTCCAGCAGATTCCTTCTCTGCCCTCACCCCAGAACAGAAGCTTCTCAACTGCCTGCAGTCCTGATGGGCACAGTGGGGGTTTCTGTGGCAAAGCCCTTTCCCCTCCACCCAGCAGTGAGCCCAGTGCAGAGACACCTCCAGCTAATCTTAATTCTCTCCAGCAGCACTGATCTGGGGGTTAGGACTGGGCTCTAAATCTCTTTGTGGCTTGTTCACGAAGAAAAGTAAAGGCACCAGACACTAAACTTTTGAAGAACCTATCTATCTACCTTCATAGGGGGTTCAATGATTTTTTTAAAAAAAAACACTGAAATAATATCACAATCTATAGCTTTGTATGTTTAAGTCATTTCAGTAATAAAGCAAAACACCCTGCTCTGTTTTATCTGTTTTCAAGCGGAGGCTGGATAGGGATGTCAAGGGAGGGCTTTACCAGAAGCTGTATTTTAAGTACAGGAGAGAATGACATGGATGACCTTTGCAATGCCATCTTTCTGTGGCTATTATCACATCACTGACCTGATCAAACTATGCCTGAATAATTGTCTTGAGAGCAAAGGAATCTCATACTTTCTGAGATATTTTTCAGTTCTTGTCTGATTCCCTTTCTGTTATGAACACCGTTGCCATTGGAGGCATTCTTTATTCTTTGCCTTGTCAGATCCTGTTCTCTAGCATCTAGTCATCTGGCATTTACCACCATATGCTTGCAAAGTAATTAGGAGTGTTTTCCTATAGTTTATTATAGTATTAGGGGTGGGGGGTGGTATCCAATGGTGTCCCTTTGCTTGTGGAAGGATTTTTAAACCTGTGGAGTTGGGTTTTTTTTGTAAGTAGAAGGGGAAGAAGGTGGCTGTTAACTAATCCCCCCATCTGCTCAAGAAAGTTGGGGGACCACAGCAGCACTGAAGGTGGCACAGGGGGTGGGGGCTGCAGGATAAAGGGAGGAATTTATGAAAACTGTCTTCCTTCTCCTTTCCATTAACAGAAGCCTCAGTGGAGGAAAAAAAGTGTCTCATGAGCAGAGGAACCCAACCGCTTGAATACAACCCCTTATTTTCCTCTAAAATGTGACATGGTTTCCCTCCCCCCTTTTCTCTCTCTTTCATCTGAGGGAGTCCACCTGAGGTCAGTTAACATGACTGATTTTCCTGCTCATGTTATGACTTTTATGTGGATAAAAGTCACTGTTCTTATCACATGCCCAGGGATTCTCAGCTGCCTTTTCAACAAAACTGAGATAATCGTGCATTGTGCTTTCCCAGTGGATGAGTGCAGCTGGCATAAAGTTCACATGGAATAGAGATTTGGGACTATCTGCTTCATGTGAGCTCCCTGATCGTGTGATAGTAGTGCCATACCTTTAACAAAGTTTATGAGGAGCAGCTGAAATAACATTAGAGCTCTTCTTCAGCTTAGCTGTTTAGCAAATCAAAAACAAGAAGAGGGAATCAAACAAGTTACCTGCAACTTTGATCTGAGTGTATCAGTGGCTTTGAAAGAATAACTCTTAACTGCATTGCCAAGCAACAGATCCTGACTGAAACATTTGAGGTGAACTGGGACACTTGCCATTTGAAAGTAGACCACGGTGCAAGGAATCAAATTTTGATTGAATTAAATTTAAAGTTAATCTTAACCCTGTGTTTCAGTTACAATACCCACCCTGCCCAAGGTGGCTAACAACATAAAAAAGGAAACAAAAATGTTTTAAAAGTCTGTGTTCTAAGTGGCTCAGATTTGGTCCAAATTGCAGTTTACAGATATTTAAACAAATTTTATTTTTTTAAAGAAAACAAACATGAACATTGAATATAGCTTAAAAAAACCCATTGCATTACATTCACAGCAGCAGGAGCACAGTATCAGTTTGCTCTTCCCCAAAAGGACCTCATATACAGCTAGGGTTCTGCAACTCAATAATAAAACTACATAATGACTGGGGGAAAATTCAAACTGTACCTCAACCCCAAACACGTCAGCTGGCTGCTGGCTAGTCACTACTTGTAAATCTCAGTTCTCAATCCCACATCTGCAGCGTGGGGGTCATAAGTGCCAACCTTACAGGGTCATTGTAATTCTTGTGAATACCTGTGAAGTGTTTGGAATGCTTATCATTACCAAAATACTGGAGAAAGATATGATAGCATTCCAACTCCCTTCATGTATACTTGCACACTGAGTCTCCCTCTTGCACATAAGTATGTCCTGGAGCACTGAGCAATCCTGGTAACTGCCATGCACATTTGCAAAACACCACAGCTAAATTATGCAAGCAATGCCACATTCTTTGTTTCCTACTCAAATGACTTTGTCCACCTATGGCTCAGAAGTGGGCACTTTTGAGTTTTGCCAGCTATTGAAGTGCGACTTTAAGATCAGTTTTTTAATACAACCCCCCCCCCCAATTTGGATGTAGACTTTGCCCTGAAGTTTACAATATGGCTTGTGTTTTCCTTCTCATGATCTCCCTTCTCCTAGTTCCATGCTGTGCTATCTATTCTTATTATGAATCTCAGCTCATAGCAGTTGGGGGAGAAAGCCATTGACTGAGCTGGTTTGCTGCAGTGGGTGAGCCAGGCATGTGAAACGGCCAGCACAGACTGGATTTAGCCCAGACTTGGGTTTTGGCCTTCTGCCACAAGTCCACGTTTAGGGGTGGTTTGTGTTGGAATGCCAAAGCCTGCACATTCCAACTGCATGCCAGGGGATGTCATGACCACCTTGGCATGAATTTATGCTGCTGAAAACAGCATAGGCTGGGATTTTTCTAGGCCTACCAGTAGTTTGAACCCCCGTGCAGACATGCATGGGGGAATCGTGGGAAAGGGTTGTGATTATGCCTGCCAATGCCATTCTCCCTGCCCACTGAAAGTCCACCCTTGTCTGTATAGGAGAGCATGCACAGGCAGACTCCCAGAGTGTGTGCAGGCCAAAATGATGCGATCTATGTACCAAAAACCACAATATATTTAGGTTGTGTAGTTTGTGTTAAGACATAAGGCACGGCGGCCCCTGTGACTACATAATGCCCAGTATGTAAACATCAGGCATGCTGAAGAAACAGAACTATTATTTTAGTTAATTACCTGCTCTTCACCTGAAAGTCTGAAGGCAGGTTACAACCATTTAAAGCACAACATTCAAAGCAATTATAAAAAACAGCAATTGCAAAAAAAAAAAAGCAATCACAAAACAGATAATATAAAGGTAAAAAGGTGTGCCTTTTTTTTTTTAAGGCACCACCTAGTGTAATTTTGGTTTGGCTTTGTGCATTTCAATTCCACCTTTCTTCTCTCATGGACCCCAAGGTGGTTCCCAGGTGCTTGTCCATCCAGAAACTAACCAGACTCGGACCTGCTTAGCTTCAACAAAGTGGTCACCCTGTGTGTCTTCACACCATACCCCAGAGCCATTCCCTAGAATCAGTTGGCTGGTGTTTATGACATCACCAGTGACAAGTGACACGCTTGCCTGCATAAGTTGGTGCAGTTATGAAACTTATATTTTAAACATTGTGTCATACATTTCTAGGTTTTGCCCAGTCCTATCAGGCTGACAAGCTTTTTTTGGAGGGGGGGGGGGTCAGCTCTATTTTGGAATGAAGCTTTTAAGTATGGCAGTTATGGAAGGTGTCAAAGACATTCCAGAGCTATTTGTGGCCTCGAATCAACCAGATGTGTTTAGGCTTGGTACGGGTGTCAAGTTTCAGACATTGGATTTGAAACTGCTTGAAATACCAGTGGAAATAATGGTGTCATGCAGCAGAAGGGAACTTCAGCATTCAGTGAATGGCTGACAACTCGCAGAGAACTTCTCCCAAAATTACCAGTGAGGAACAATTCTGCTCATGTAGCAAATCTCAGTAGCTGCTGATAGGGAACTAAATCTTTCTCTCACTAAAGTTTAATGGGAATTTTTCCTGACTAAGGGCTTCAACATTGAGTTCTTAGAAATGTCGTTCTTTCGGTCCTCACAATTAGTTTCTGTGCATGTGGTCAGTGAGGCAGTGATTCTTCTACTATGTAATTCAGCAGCAACACTCCCCTTCACATTGTCTCATGTCTTTATTAATATTTGTACTACCTTTGATTATTGAGTTCATCCATTTTGAGCAGTTCAAACAGAAAGCTCCAAAGAACTGACTATTTCATTTTTGACACATTTGAGACCCTGGAGCCTCTAGGGACTGGAAGGCATTTCAAGGATAATCTAATCTAGTATCTCTCAGAATTTACCATAGTTAAACCAGTATATAAAAGGCTTTGTGCTTGCCACAGTGTTTCAGAAAACTATTCATAATTATCAAAAAGCTGGGAGTGCAACATTTTCCAAGGAGAGCTCAACCATGGAAGTGTCATTAGTTCAGTTAGTGTGAGTTTCTTAATGACATGGGGGTAGCACCCCTGGTATTTAGTGGTACCAATTCAGATGGTTTTGGATGACTTGTGTGATGGAGGAAAGGATAGAAGCTTGAGTAAAAAAGAAGGTAATTCACTGTTCCCATCCTAGGATTTCCATTTAATTGTAAAAACCG